>NC_079167.1:52090446-52212946 GCF_947568905.1 Ostrea edulis
AGATTCCTTGTCTATCCTATCCCAATTTCGATTTATATAATCGTTTCACGCTTTTGTAAGCTTTAGAGATTGGCCTTCTACTAGTGTAATAGTACACAAATGCTGTTTCTGTCTTTACCTCTTTGTGCCAAGAATTCCACCATCATCAAAAGCAATTTACTTTAACTTGTCTAGATGGTCACATGCTATTGGGAAGTTTGTTTCTACAGGTTGTGAGATCAACCGCAGACTGAGGTGAAAATGTATATATTGAATAATCATTCAAAAAAAGGAGATCAGATTATTATTTTAATACAATATGATAAAACAGTGACAATACTTCAATACATAATAACTACACAAATTGTAAAAAAAAAAAATCCAAAAAACAATTTCACAATAGCTTTAAATGTGGAATGTAAATTAAAAACATCTACAAATTTTTTTTTGACGGATGTTCATTGATACTCGAACAAGCTTTATTATTGTTATTTGAGAGCAAGTTGTAGACATCTAGTCTTGCGACTGTTCGGTCCTTGTTGCCAGAGCCAAGGTAACTCGGCGCAGGGCTGGCTGAACATGAGGAAACTCCTGGTTCAGGCGATCTACAATAGCACTCATAGCTGCATTCGGTCCACCTGCTTTGTGCTCTCATTTTCCAAAGAAGACTCTGACTTGCACAGCATCGCATATTTACCATCTTTAGCTTGTTGAAAGTACTTGGATTTTTGCTGTTTACCCAGCAAATCAGTCATATTCTGTATCAAAAAAGTGTACAAATGTAAAATTTATTTACTATTTGTTATTTTACAAGTTTTGTTTTCAATAAAGAATGCTGAAATAGAGCTTCATTGAGCCACTAATTTACCTTCTGCTTCTGCTCAAACAATCTCTCAATGTCCCCATCCAGTGTGTCTGACTGACCCTGGAGGTGCTGGACGTGGACCTGTCTGTCCTCTAATTGCTGACTTAGCTCTACCTGGTGGCCACGCAGTTCCTGAATGTCATTATCACATCCATTTGCCTCCTGTAAAACAAAACTTGAAAATCATCTTTCTTTTCAATTGTATAATCAGTAAATATCGAAATGAAAGTTGTGGGAATATTCAGTCATTCTAAACAGATTAGAAATGATAAAGAGCTACATAAACAGCTTTAAGAATAATTCTCAGTGTAGTTCATCATGTCTGACCTGTATTGTGACTTTGATTTTCTTCCTCAGCTCTCCCATTTGTCTTTCAAATGTTCCCTTTGTTAGGACTTTCTTATTTATCTTCTGTTGAGCATCTCCTCTAGTGACAATGGTATCCCTCCTGAAAAACAGAATCTCAAATACATAAAAAAAAATTCCCAGTCAATATCTGGTAATTAAAATGAATATGCTGAAACAAATTCATATACACTTCTTAAGGTTCTGCAGTATTCACGTGTTATCATTAGTGAAATACATGCACATATGATTTTAAAACCAAGAATATACAACATACCTAGACACAGCCTTCTCCATTTCCTGGATCATTTTCTCTTGCTGTTTCATCAGCTGGGTGTACCTGACCTGCATCCTGTGAATTTCTGCATTCATGGCCTTGATCTCACCCTGTCCAACTTCCGAGTCGACAGCAGCCCTTGTCTCACGAGCAAGTTGAGTTTTCTTCTCCCATAACATGATTTGACGCCTAAATACAATTAAAAATTGCAGTGCAGTGGTACGACTACAACTGAAGAGGAACAAATAATCAGTGAAGACTGAAAAAAACCCACTCACTCAGCCTCTACCAAACTGTTCAAGAGTCTCTCTTTCTCTTCTTTAATTCCATCTAAATTGGACTGTAATTCTATAGATTCCTTTTCTGCTTCCTGTAAAAATTTGGTACAAAAACCCTCAATGGAACTCATTCTCATCTTTATTAAATAAGTGCTAAATATGTTGTGCAGTATTTCAATTTGATCGTCAAAATAGTCTATCCTGTCTGAAATGGTTTGCATTTAAGCCACATGAATGACATTAGCGAAAGATTTATCAATGTTGCGATGATTGATATCATCTCTTGTCATACTAAATGAAGATTTTGTCTTATGTACTGCTGCTTTGTTTATATAGCACAAAGTGCAGCAAACAACAATATACTAGGTGCATTCCAGATTTCATCATCTGCAAAAGTGACTTATGGTCACAAATTCTATGTAGGTCACTAATTCTACTGGCTGCAGTTCTGTACCTTCCCAGTCAGAAAAAAAAGGAAGGCACTGGCTCTTTTACATAAATGTAGTCTGTAGTATTTTTTTAATCAGGCATAAGTGTTCTCATAAACAAGAGTATCACCAATGGTACATAATATGCCCGTGAATAGCTAATATAAGGTGTTTTTCTTATACCATGATTTGTAGACCTTTTCTTCAAGTAGTATCAGCAATCATCAGGATGTAACATACTTTCTTTGCATCGTAAAAACAGACAAATCATGTACTCTTTATGTAAATTTTCACTTGGTATAAGATGTATGTGTACAAAGTTTGATGGTCCTAGCCCCAACGATTCGGTCTGTATCCAGCTACTACAACCTTGACCTTTGACCTTGAAAAACAATAGGCATCCTCCACTTGGCATAAAGTGTATGTGTACCAAGTTTTGACGGTCCTAGCCCCACAGTCTGATCTGCCTACAAGGTTTTCCTACTAAGTGATACTGCGACCTTGACCTTGAAAAATAATAGGCATCTTCCTCTCATCATGGTGATCAAATGTACCAAGTTGTAATATCCTGGAGCTAACGGTTTGGTTTGTATCCTGCCTACATGGTTTTCCTACTAAATGATACTGCAACTTTGACCTGTGACCTCCAACCTTGAAAAACAATAGGCATCTTCCTCTCATCATGGTGATCAAATGTACCAAGTTGCGATATCCTGGAGTTTACGGTTCGGTTTGTATTCTGCCAACAAGGTTTTCCTACTAAGTAATACTACGACCTTGGCCTTTGACTTCTGACCTTGAAAAACAATAGTCATCTTTCTCTCATCATGGTGATCAAATATATCAAGTTGTAATATCCTGGAGCTTACGGTTTGGTTTGTATTCTGCCCACAAGGTTTTTCTACTAGGTTTTCCTACCAAGTGATACTACGACCTTGACCTGTGACCTCTTAACTTGAAAAACAATAGGCATCTTCCTCTCATCAAGGTGATCAAATGTACCAAGTTGTAAAATCCTGGAGCTTACAGTTCGGTCTGCCCACAAGGTACAGACAGACGGACAACACCACACCATAATATGTCCCGTCTTCGACAGGCATATAAAAAATCAATGTATGTGACATTTTCTCAAATGTTTAAGATGATTAATGTAGAATTGCAAGTTCACAACTGCATTTGCCAAAAGGAGCACAATTAGATATAAGGTGCATTTTGTTGTTGCATCCATTTTAAATCAAACAATTTCAACCATTTGTGAGAAATGGTAACACCAAAAAATTTGCAAATGGTAACAATAGGTAAGTATTGTCTACCAGTATAGGTTTCTTAATATGATAAGTATGATTTTTAAAGGAATTAAAACTAACCCTGAGAGCCATGATGAAATCATTTTCGAGGAGAATGTTGTCCTGATGAAGATTCTCATGGACTCCCTTCTCCTTGTTTAGAAGAGTGTTCAGTTTGATCATATCATTTTGCATATTACTAGTGCTTCTTTCTATATCATAAGTCTCTCGTCTCTGCTCATCTATTTCACCTGAAGAAAACGATATCATTTTTATTTGATATCTGACAACAAAGAGGTTTGCAAGTAGAATTTATAAAAATCATTCTTTGCTTTGTTTCTGATAACCTACCATTCAATTATATGTATTGCTTGTAGAAATAATGAAACATCACATCTACTGTCATGTGTTTTAGACATTATGATATTCTTACTTTCTGTTCTGATCTTCTTCTGAGAGAGAATGGTGAGTTGTTTCTTGAGCTTGCGGACATCCACTGATTGTGTCTCTTTGTCCTTGGTGAGTTGTACAAGCTCACTCTGTTGTCTGAGCCACATCTGCTGAAGCTCAGCAATCTCCTGCTGTCGAGCTTCAATAGACTTCTGGAGCGAGTTGATGGTGATCTCCAAAGGACCCAGCTCAACACCCTGCAAATTGTAAAATAAAGTTAAAAATCTGAAGCAATGACATTTTGATATGCAATTTAGCTGCAGTAGGAGGACTATGATGGACAGTGTTAATACAACCTAGCAGTATACAGTACAAAAGATTATAAAGCATACCCCAGCTTTGCTGATGAGGACCTCCAGCTTTTTATTGTATTGATCAATGATATTCTGCTTCCTCTCAATAATGGCATTTCTCTTCACTATCTCTTGTTCACTGCGACTGATGATTTCATTCTTCTGGGCAATTTCTTCATCTAACTGGTCCATTATTTTTCCCAATCTTTCAATACGAGTTTGAACATTGGAGATTTCTAAAGAGTCTCTCGAGATTGTATTTTCCACCTCTGCCATTTGTGTTTCCTGGAATAAAAAAAAAATGAATTATTAAGTACTTGTGCTATAAAGCAAGGCAAGTCATTTTCTGTTCAACAAACCACAGTGGTTTGCACTTACTAGACTCTTGGTTAGGTCTCTCTGCTTGCCAGTTAGTTTTTTGGTATATTGTGCAGCCTTGTCCATTGTCAGTTGACTTCTCATCTTTTCCATTATTTGATCTTCCAGTTCTACTTTTTCTAGGTATTCTCTTTCTATCTGTTTTCTCAGGGCATTCAACTCATTTAGTCTAAGAGTTTTATCCTGTAAAAAAGAATATTGATTGATCAGTCAAGTCAACCATATTGATACAGCACATTTTACTGTAATATATTTGTAGATAAGCATTTTTTTAAGATGGCCAGATTTCTCCACTTTTTATGATGTATTTTTTCATACCTTATTTTCTTTCATAAATTATTTGATCATTCAGATGCAAGAGCTCTTTCTTTGAGGAAAATATATGCTTATGCAATATATGTAACAGATCATACCCATGAACATGTTTACCACTTTATAGAATTCGGTACTCACAGTGACAGCACGGTTGAGTGCCTGTTCCGTCTCATGTAACATTCTGGTGTAGGTAGCATACTCAGCCTTTAGAGCATCATGCTTGGCTTGACACTGGTTCAGCTGTTTCTTTACAGTTTCTATATCTCTCTCTGTCTTATTCAAAATGAGGGTTAGTTTCTCATTCTGTTCTTGTTCCTTGAAAATTGATTTCTTGTATCCTTCAATTTCAGTTTCTAGTGACAACACCTTTTGTTCCTGGGTGCTAGAATTGAAAAAAGAATCTAGTACATGGTTATTCACAAACTAAAATACATATTTGGGGAGGGTGCATTTGTGAAATATGTTGCAGTTGTATGCTAAAGGGGAATAATCTGAAAATACTGCCTTGCACAGATTCACACAACTGCAAAGGTATAGTGGAAAGAAAAAAATCCATACTCAAAAAATGGTGACCATACACTCCTACACAGTACAGTAGAATTCAACACAAATTTGTTGAAGACTCACTTTAACGCTTCTTGCATGGCTGAATGAGCCTCATCTCTCCTTCTCATACCAATCAAAGAGCTATTCCACTGCTGAAACAACTGTTTCTTTTCTAAATGGATTGCCTGGAAATGTGAAGAGTAAACAGTATTACATGCAACATGTTTATCCTCTTAGAATTCCTTTCTTCTTTAACAAATGATCTACAATAAATTCACCATTTTGAACTTACCTCTATTTCCATATGTGCTTCCATCAATGCCTCCTTGGCTGCTTTTGTTTCTTCAGTTTGCGCTGCAATCTGAGCTTCAAACATAGCTATTTCTTCTTTTAATTTATCAACTCTTTCTACAAGTCTATCCACAAAAAGGTCCTGTTTTTGTTTTTCTATTTCAGACTTGGAAACCTCTGTGTCCGCTTTCTCAGCTGCTCTTCGCATAATGGCAATGTCTGACCTGACATCTTCCTTCGCATTCTGCATGTAGAAGAGACGTAATGCTAGATTTTCTACTTCTCCCTGAAGTTCAGCACCTACAAAGAAACATTACTTTTCACCTTTAGGATTTCCACTCCAAACCCATACATATCATTGTGATACCAAATTATCTCATTATAAACATCATCTAGAAGTTTACATTTCTTTTTCTCCTTGTTGACAACAAGCTGATTTTCTTTGTAGGTATTCCTCACGTCCTCTAACTGAGCTTCCTCTTGCTGACGACCTTGGTTCAGGTTTGCAAATTCATCATGGTGTTTCTCCAGCAGCATTTGAAATCTGGCCAATTCCTGCTGAATTCCATACAAGTCTACACCCAAGTCTTCTCGCTCCTTCTTCCGATTCCTCAAGGCCTCAGTCAGCTCTCGAAGTTCCAGTGAAACTTTCTCATTTTGTGTCGTCAGATGAGCTTTCAAAGCATTTTGGAATCTTTTCATGAGGGGCTGAAATACAGAATTTTACATCTCCATAGAGATAAATTTGCTGAAACTGTTTTAGTGCTGTACAACAGAAGAACAGAAGTATACAGTACTCAAGTGTCATTGACTTACGTGATCTGGGTCAAGAACCACCATGTCTGTATCTGCTTCACTTCCTGCATCAGACTCTACCCCTTCCTCATCATCCATCTCCTCATCATCATCTCCACTGTCTCCCCCTCCATCCCCACCATCAGGGCCAGGATGTGGCAGCAGATCTTGTGGTAGTGGCTGAGGTGGCTCTTCTGGTTCCTGGGGTGGCTCATCACCACCACCATCTCCCCCAAAGTCACCACTGTCTATAGGTGGCATCTCTCCTGAAATGATCCATCACTTGTTGATCAGTAATACTATATCATATCATGAAATCCTTGAGATGTTTCAATCAAATTTTAATTTTTAAATATCTGAAATCCTAATTCATCATTACCAAAATCAATTTCCTGTGCACCATCGTCGTCTGGAAGACCTGAAAATAAATACACTTAGAATTTACATTCTGTTGGCTTTGTCTACAAATCAAGTACACTGAAAAGGACCAGTAATTAATTATGTACTAACACATCTTCCAGAAACATACAACACATACCCATTTCTTCATCTTTTGCAGCAGATGGTGGTCTGTTATCTAAAATTTATTTCATAAAATATATATTAATCTGAATGGGAATACAATTTTTTTACTGCTACTTTTTTTTTTTTTTTTTTTACATTTTGTTATGTGGGTCTCAAATAGTTTGAATTTCAATTAAATTCCAAGAGTGGATCATCATTATTGTTGTTGGTTTTTGTTTTGTTTTTGTTTTCATTTGTTTGACAGCATTCAATTGTCTGATGTATCAACAAAAAGCCATTTGGAACATAATAATAGGACCTGTCATCCTGAGGGCAATACAAGTGGGTTTTTTTACATGCAAAACAAGCTGTCTACCAATAGCAGTCTCATCATTGCATAATTTCAATCAAACAAGATAAATATTATTGCTAGTAATTTCACCTACAGGTGTAATTCAAATAATTCACAAGTGTAGTTCTTCGATTTATTTGCTTTGGTTAGAAAGTGATATGTGAGTTGTTCATTTTTTAGTGTTCAGTATTGCACTATTATTTCAATTGCAGTTAACTGGGGGAGGGGGTGGGTGGGCTTTGTGGAACAAACTTATATCTTAAAATCAATTTCACTGATTGTTTCAAATTTTAATGACCATTTACCAATTTACCAGAAAGCTCCCTTCAAAACTTGCTAATTTAAAAAAAATGCACATTTGAAAGTACACATTTCAAGGACACAGCTGGGGAAATATAATCTAGTAGAAACATCTGCTGTGGATAAAAACACAGTGCTTTAACAAACACCAGATCAATATATAATACAATATTAGACTGTGATATCACTTTAATCTACTTCTCCACTGCCTTCACAAATCCAATGATTATTTGATGCCTATCAATAGACAGATAATGGAATCTCTAACAAATGTACTCATAACATAACCCTGCTGTGCTTTCACAACCTTCTATTGACAATCAGACACAAGGGGGGGAGGGGGGGGGGGGGGTAAAATGTACTCATAACATAACCCTGCTATGCTTTCACAACCTTCTATTGACAATCAGACACAGGGGGTTTTAAGGGTATACTGTACTACCTTTTGCTAACAACTGGATGTGATCTTATGAACAACAGTGTGGTTACAATCATTTGAGCAAATTTTAACAAATGTTTGTGAAAAAAATCACTTCAAGCATATCGGCAACTGTGTGAACAAACTGCATATACTTTCCTACATCCAACATTTCAGTAATAATTCATTAAAGTACATTTTCACTTGAACTAGTAAATATTTTAGAAGAAGAAAAACCAATACACTAAATTAGTGGGAAAAAAATCTAAATTCTGACAAAGTGTGCAACCTTACTATATGTCCATTTGAATATTAGAGTTATAACTTGAAAACATAGGTGTAGTTTAAGTCAGAAAAGTCATGTACCCTGAGTGGGATGGATGCACAGGGCAAATAAATAATAATATGCCCCCTACTTTAGTCAAAGGGACATGAAAATAATGAAGTAAGTAAAAATGATTCAGTGTTTAAGCTTATCTGTCAATGGCTGGTTATTTGATACCTTTAGTAGCACTTGGCGGTCTGGAGTCTTTTTTCTCAACAGCACTGGAAGGTCTAGATCCTTTCTTTTCAGTAGCACTAGGTGGCCTAGACCCTTTCTTTGAACCTGCAGAGGGAGGTCTACTTCCTGCCTGGGAGGGTGCTTTATTGTCAGTCTCAGGTTTGGGAGACCTTGCAGAAGTTGGACGAGAACTAGGTTTGGCTGAAGTAGGCCTGGATCCAGCTTTGGAACCTATGTATAAAGTTAAGAATATAAATAATGAAATGTTAAGTTTACAAAATGATTTATGGCTATCTTAGAGAATAATGAGTCTCTGTCTTCAGAACATATCTGTAAAATGTACAAGTTAATTTAACCAAAGAAACAAAGAACTATATCCTGTCATACAGTTCATCCTCAAAACAGCGTGTTGCAATTTTACAATGCAAACCACACTCAATGTAGAAATGTATGTAAGAAGTGCATCAATCACTTGAATAAACTGGCTAAAATCGACGTAAATTTAAGAGTATATAAAGTGTAATTCACTAAGATTTTCAATTCCTAATAATTGTTTGATGTTTTTAAATTGAATGTACAGAACCATTGTTGTTTCACTGCAATGTTATGAAAACTTTTATTTTATCAGCTACTGCATCGTTTCCAGATTATTGTTCTTTAAATGCGTATAAGAGGATGCCACATGTGACCATCTTTTCATATCAACAAAGGGTTTGTGGGAAGTAGAGCAGATGAAAATCCCTTGGTTAGTGAAGATGATCATTGGGTATGAATTCATTAACGTTCAAATCATATAGCGACTTGGTCCATTTACATGCAGTACTCTGCTTAGGTAATAGTGCTGTGATGTATATAGAATTTAAACATCAATGCATTGTGACTAAGTATTGTAATATGAACAAGTTATTAATCTGTACTAATAAAATTAAATAAGATTTGAAATTGTGAATTACATAATGTACATGCAATAATAAATGAAATCACAAATTACTTTGTAATACATGTATCAAATTTGTTGTTTGAAAAACATGCTAATGATTTGAGGTGGTTCATTACACTAAAATTTTATTCAATGGTTCATTTAACACCTCATATCTCATATAAAGCACATATTCAATTTATCTTCAGTAGTCTAATCAAGTGACCAGTGAACAGGTTTATCTTACCTGGCCTGGCTGAGGGGGGCCTGGAGGATGGTTTTCCTGAGGGAGGTCTGGATGATGATGGGGCAGCTTCTTTACCAGTCTCCATTTCTCCAGAATCAAACTACAACGATCATTATACGATGCAAACATTCAAACAAACAAGAGCTCCATAGGGCTGGCTATATCCCCTCACAATGAGTCTCTACAAGCTTTCTCTATGAAGTTAGTGACCTTCACTTTTAGATCCCAAATTCTATAGGATTCTTCCTCTCTTGATAACAAAGCTATATGTGAAGTATGAAATAAATCAATCAAAAAATGTGGCCTGTAGAGTGTCTACAAATTTTTTTTCTATGAAGTCTCATAGTGACCTTGAACTTTGACCCCAAAATCATAGGATTCTTCCTTTCTTCATAACAAAGCTACATGTGAAGTATCAAATCAATTAATCAAGCAAAAAATGTGGCATGTACAGTGCCTACATACTTTTTCTATGAAGTTCTGTAGTGACTATGTCTATTTTAATGGCTGGAGATTCCAACAGAAATGAAAGTAGAATGTAGATATAAGAATAAGAAATAAATTTCATTTTTTGAAAATACATGAGGGTATGAACTGCAATGACTTCACGAAGTATGCTGGCGTGATGCATCAAAATTCATGCCCTCGTGTATTACATTGATAACTTGTATTGACATTGGTATTGAAATCAACTAACTGCTAGACATTAGCCTTGGCAGCTCACTAGGCTGCTCTAAGAGCATCTGACTAAATGTACAAGAAAGACAGTTCATGCAATTCCAACCATTTTTATCAATATTTCTGGATGGTAAGGCCTTTTCCCTGGTTGGGGAATATATGCTCTCTGGGCACTCTCTAGTTTAAAGCCACTTTTGATGTAACTCAAGTTTAATAATTGACTGACCTCTTGGAGAGCTTTTACAGTTGCTTCTGAGACAACATCTCCCAAGGTTTCCTTATCCTGCCCTGATGGTGGTCTATAAAACATATGCAAATATACATTTAATTTGCATAAAAAATATATACACTATATATAACCTTTTTAAAAAAAAATCTTATTACTCCCCCGTATGTTAAGACTCTAGATTGACCATCCCTAACTGCATGTATTCATACTTTCTACTTAAAATCGTTTGAAGCTACATGTAACTAAAATAGCACCATATGAAGTATCACAGCTTTTATGGCATGTGGGTATGTATAATTAAATATCAGAATTGTATTGCCAATTCTAGCCAGATGTTGGGGTTTTTTTTCACTAGGATTATATCATTTCATTTGGACTGTGATACATCAATTCGGTTGTAGTTTGTGCTTTATTTGAAAGAGAAGTTTTTATTTTCTCTGTACTTCCATGTACATTGGTATTTAAACATTGCATTTGTTCAAATACACACACACACAAGGCTTCTGAGCAAAAAATTGAGCAGACTTTTGAAGAAGAAAAGATCAACATTAAAAATACTATTTGAAGAGTCACTGTTATAATAAAAATCGGTCAACTTTATAATTTACATGAACAATCAGGGACATAATCAGATTCCTTATTTTTGGAAAATGATTGACACAAGTCATGTTTTTACTTGGTGGCTGAAATCCATAATTTTGCAAAATTATGTGTATAAACTATTTTATTTTTTTTAAAAAGGGGTGGTGGGGTAATTTAGAGAAATAGAAATAGTTTAGCTAGAAAATTGACTCAAAAACTAAAAATTAAAAATCCATCTATTTTCCCAAATTTAATTGACGTGGGGATAAGTCATGCCCCTAGCTTGACTACAGATAAATAAATGTTTTCTTTGAAGGCTGTACAGCACATAGCTTAATTTGCAAATCATGAAAGTTCATTTCTTGAAAAATTGTAAAAAGTTCAATGATCCCCGAGATGATTTAATTAACCTCTGTTTATAAGAACGACAATATACAGAGGTATGACAATGACATGGAAATCCAAAAATAATAAAAAAAAAAATTATGTGCAAGTCACTTGGTATCTGGTACAAAGAATGATGAACTGAAATATTTAGAGTTATTCTCATGCAAGATAGTTAGATGACATATATATGTATTTCAGTTGTTAGCACTTTGAAATCTCACATAAACATTGTGGTTTTTTTCTTCTTCTTTTTTTCACAAATGGACAACTTTGTGGATGAGCATCAAAGTGAAAATGAACTTTTAAAAATACGTATCCTCTCGCTAAACAGACATGTTCTTATATATCAAGTGTGCAAACAGATATCCTATTTTGATGAGATTATCCCACTGTCATAAAAAAAATTTCAAATGACAAAAAACACTTTGTTTTCATTAAGGTCTTCCTTTCCAGACGGTACACCTTATAGTGATTGTACCATTTATTTATTATTTTCCCCCCCTTTTCGTGACACGCGATTTCACAGAGACGGTTTGATGGATTTTCTTGAAACTTTCACAGATTATGGATAATGGTCATATCTCTAGATGGTTTTTTTTTTCCCCATTTTTTAAAAATTCACTTCCGTTCATGAGATATGTCCGATTTCCTGTTTTTTGAAAGTCATTTTATCCAGGGGTAATCTCGAAAATGACTAAAGATAATCAAATGAAACTTTCAGGGATAATAGATCTCCCAATTCTATAGTGCATGCACATAATATTTTTGTTGCCGTCAATTCCAGTCATCACTGGAATTGATTGATTAAAAGAATCGAAAATTTCTAACTATTTCTTTCAAATTGAAACCTATACCAGTTTATAAGGTCTCTTTCGAAGTCTCCAAAAATGTTGACCCCATTGGAAGTTGAAACTCCAACTTCCAGTTATATAAAAAATACCTTTCATTTTCTCATTTTTCAGTGCCATAAATCTCGGTCACAAAACAAGTTAATGAGTTGAATTTTATATATTTCATATAGACTATAAATGTCTAGAGTAACATGAAATATTTTTGTGAAATTTACTTCCGGTAATGAGATATGGTGTATATGTGGACAAATTTAGACATTGTTTCCTTAATTTCTCAGGAACGAGTATAGATAGACACTTGAAACTTGCAGGGATTATAGATTACCAAAAATCCATGTTTCAAATGTTCTGTATATGTTTGTCCGGTGTAAACATGAAGTGGTTGAAAAATATTCAAATTCTGTCAACGCGATTTCTCAGTGATACATGTAGCTTGATGGATTCTCTTGCCATTTACACTAGCTCGCGCGCTGGATTATAGAAAACTGTGATACCCTTAAGTGAGTTTTAAAAAATTTTCAATATTCACTTCCGTTCGTGAGATATATCCGATTTCCGTTTTTTAAAATGTCATTTAGTACAGGGGTAATCTCAAAAACAACTAAAGATAAACAAATGAAACTTTCAGGGATGATAGATCTCTCAGTTGTATAGTGCAACCATGTTAAATCGTTTGTCGCCGTCACTTCTGGTCAGGGTTCGAAATTAACATATGCCCGTCAGTCTGTGACTGATTAAAAGTCTGGCGGACTGACTGACATTTGTTTTAGTCGGTCCGATGGGACTGGTAAATTTTCTAAAGCATTATTTTGGAAAATTTACTTATGAAATTCTATACACACATTTGGCATGCTTCGATCTGTAGATATCAGACGAATCTGATTCGTAATTATAAATCCCACATTTAAGTGTTACAATATTGTCTGAGGCATATTGAGTTAAAGTTCACTTTAATAACATCAACAAAATATGTTTAATTATACCCCCCGCAACAAGTTGTGGAGGGGTATATTGGAATCGGGTTGTCCGTCTGTCCGACCGTCCGTCTGTAGATGCAATGGTTTCCGGGCTCTAAAGCATTATCCTTTCCACCTACCGTCACCATATCATATATATGGACTACCCATGGGATGAAGATGTTCCCTATTGATTTTGGGGTCAAAAGGTCAAAGGTCAAGCGCACTAGACATCGAAGTAGCAATATGGTTTCCAGGCTCTAAAGCGTTATCCTTTCCACCTACAGTCACCATATCATACATATGGACTACCCATGGGATGAAGATGTTCCCTATCGATTTTGGGGTCAAAAGGTCAAAGGTCAATTGCACTGGACATCGAAGTAGCAATATGGTTTCCATTTAAATTCTTTAACGGCTTTTTTCATCGCATGGAGAGGCTGTGTTCCTAGATAATCCATTTCTCCCTACAAACGAGAATACCCAAGGTTTGTCATGCCATTTGTTTTTTACACTCAGAAAAGAGGTAGTTTATACCTATTACCAACACCCTTTGGGAGATTGGGGTAAGCGGGGGGTATTCTTAGTGAGCATTGCTCACAGTACCTCTTGTTATATCTGGAAAACTCTGTTGGACTGGTAATTTTTTCTGCGGACTGGTTGAAATTATACCCCATCAGTCCGGCTAGACTGGTGACATAAAAAGTTAGCTTCAAGCCCTGCTGGTCGTCACCAGAAATGATTGAAAGAATTGCAAATTTCAAACTTTTTCTTTTAAATTGAAACCTATACTAGTTTATAAATTCTCTTTCAAAGTGTCAAAAGAATGTTGACCCCGTCGGTCGTCGAAATGGCAACTTACGGTTTCTAAATAAAATACTATCATATTTTTTGTCTTTTGTGTCCCCATGAATCTCGCTTATATTTCAAGTGTTTGATTTGATTTTCATATTTGTCAATGACAGAATCAATATCTAGAGTTTCAACAATTTTGTTTTCCAAATTCACGTCCGGTCGGTTGTGACTTTGAACCCTGTATATTTCTCTGTTATAAAATCATGGTCAATTAGTCATCTAGTAGTTTTTGGAACATCCTCTTTGAAATCACAAAGTACGTCAATGTCTTTTCATTCAAGACAAATAAATAATGTTAAAAGGAAAATTAGAAATGCATAAATAAATATCAGTGACAGTTCAGAATGTGCTGAAATTGTGATTTTGTAAGTCAACAGGACTGAAGACAATTACATTTCTGTCAGCCCTGCAATATTTTTCTCAATCCTAACGATTTGTCTTACAACTGATAATAAGCGTTCTTTCTACTACCTGCACTGGCTTCAACTATGAAAACTTGAACATCAGCATTGAACAGCAATAGGGGATTTTTGAGTTCTAATTCTGTTCCATGCATATTATGTGTTTCACAACCTACCTAAGTCACGTGATTTGGCAATTTTTTTTTACATTTTTTTTTTTAAAGAATGCTTCTGGTTTAGATAATTTTCAATCAGACAATTTCATTCATTTATTTTTTTACTTACTGGTTTTATGCAGAAATTAGAAACCAGCATTATTGGTGTGTGGCAGAGGGATGCAATGTGGATTACCAGAAGAGGGGGAAACAGGCACATATAGCATTGATATTCAAATGGGGTGGTGGGGTGGGGGTGTCATTTAGAATTACCACACTCACAGGTTTAAAAAGCTGTATAGTTTTATCAAATTATTTGAATTACCTTAATCTAGCTATTTTGATAGAAGAAAACAGCACACACACACAAATTCCGAAAAAGAAAATGCCAAAATGGCATTATGAGTTATATTCAAAATGATTTATATATAATAGCATAAATTTCACCCCTGCAACTTTGATTTTTGGGTGGATTTTAGTGTTTGCTGAAGGACTTCAACTTTTTTTTTCTTTTTGTTGTTATTGATTTCGTTTAAGTTTGTGGATTTTTTGTGTATCAACCCTGTCTCTGGGAGACCTGACCTACAGAACTGAAAAGTTCTACTGAATATATACTTCACACCTTTCAATATTATGTACTATACTTTCATATCCTTTCAGTCTATGACCCATAGTCATCATGCCATGTATGATCAAGTAAAATCGAAAAAATACACTGACAGTTGAAATTAGGAGACAGTATAACTATAAGTTTGGAAATGCTACCACAAAAATAAAACATTCAGCATTAAATCTGACTTAAATGAAAGACCAGACGTATGTACAATGAAGAAAATTAAGCACAGATTTTCGTGTAGTTCATGGTATTTGAAAGTAAACAAATGAGGTGTATGTTTACTCTACAAAAAACGCTTAATAAAGTAAAAAATACCTCTCCTCTTGATCTGCCATAGTTTTAGTTGTTGCTATGCAGGAAATAATAATTTGTTGAATTGTGGGTAATCTATATTTTCTTCGGACACCCTCTGAGGTTTAGATGGTAAAGTAAAATGGCAGGTCTAAAAGGCGAAATATACTTATTCATTATTATTATTACGGTGATTAGTCTGAGCCATTTTTTAGCGATGTTCCGAGTGTCATTAATAGAACCAATCAAAATTCGCGTTACATTGAATATATTACATGTCAACATCATAATGAAGAAGAAAGGGATGCTGCAATACGTTCTTGCGCATATTGGAAAGTAAAGAAAAGGTAACAATTACGAAGATAAGAATAAGATCGCTGTTCACATATTTGCAATGCCTCTTTGACATCAAAGCATGCCTTGTGATTTGTAAATATAGTATCTTCAGTCAGCTGTGATCGACCGACACTGACAGTGACAGTAACTGTCTACAAGGTCCGTAGCCCGGGTGTAGGACATATAAAAATGATATATTTCTTTATTTTTACAGGCTATTGACTAATTCCGAATACAATTTTGATAATGATTGCTGACGGAATAATCGATGTAGATATTTAGAATTAAAAGATAAATTTAATTAATGTCCAAGTTACCAGGGACCTATGTATAACCATAGGGGCTCGTCACTATTGACCCTCTCTATTCTATATTTACACTGTAAACACTGTAAATATAGAATAGACGGTGTGAAATTTTAATAAGACAAAAATTTCGGGACAAGTTCTTTGGTATAACATTACTACATGTAACTTGGTCCAGATCCCCGAAATAAATGTAATTCCTGGGGAATGTCACTGTGCTTTATAGTTTTCTTATCTACAATCGCATGCCAAAAGTGAGTTTCCAAAGAAAAATTCCCTAATATGTATATTTCATGTAAAATCACCCCCCCCCCCCCCCCCCCCCCCCCCCCCCCCCCCCCCCCGAAAAGTTTCTTTTGAATTTTAATGAAATAAACACTAGAATTAAGAAATGTCAGTAGTTGCTGTTGGCTGTAATTTAAGAGCATTCTATACTTTTTTTTTGCTTTTTTTATAGAGAAGTGGACAAGCATAGCCTACATTCACTTCTTTTTACAAACCTTCATATCTTGATTCTGGAAAACGCTTGTAAATACTGGAACTTGTGACTGTTTACTCTTTAATGACTCAAATATGCTTGGATTTGGGTTTAATAGAATATGTTGTGTCCACAATTTTAACATGCACCTTGGCCACAAAAGTTGATATTCACATGAATATCTCTTGACATAGTGTAAATTCAAGTTTGTTCTTATGGCTTCTGGAGGTAGGGTGGTGTCACAATAGGGGATCAAAAGTTTTACATGCAGATATATAAGAAACATCTTTTAAAAATCTTCATTCTCAAGAACAATAGGGCCATGATTACTTATATTAATATGCAAGCATCCCCAGGTCATGATATTAGGGGCTAGGTTGGGACCACAATAGGGGAACAAAGTTTTACATAAGAATTTATAGGGTAACATCTTTTAGAAGAAATGATACACCAAAGAAATCTGATATGGATAGAAAGTGGAGGATATGTTCAAAAATATTTTAGTATTGAAAACTTTTCAATTTACCTTTAAAAGGCAGTTTTAGTAGAAAGTAATCTTAAAAAAATATGTCTTTTGGAGTGACTGTGTTTAATGGCGAAGCAAAAAGTTTGGTGTTATGATTAAGTATCTATATCCATAACATGACAAAAAATATCCCGAAGTTAGCACCTAATGTATGAGGACAGCTTTATCAAAGTTAGAACCTAATGTATGAGGACAGCTCTATCAAAGTTAGCACCTAATGTATGAGGACAGCTCTATCAAAGCATCAATATCCCGAAGTTAGCACCTAATGTATGAGGACAGCTCCATCAAAGCATCCTAACTTTAGACATTTGATCCGCCTATTCATTGATACAATCGCATTAATTGAGGAGAGATTATATATAATTGAGAAAATATGATTTACATGTTTTTATGGATTTTATGAAACATCTCAGAACGATATGAAGTAGTGTAGATGAGATTTAAAATGGAGAAATACATGTCCACGCACTATATACGTGTTATATCTTGATCAAGTAAACGGAGCTACCCATAGTCAAAATTAGTGTGCCAAGAATGGCCTAACAATTGATATGAAACAAGTCTGACAGTATTTGACCCAATCATAGATTGCATTGGCAAACTAGATTGTTATAACAACCATAGAATTTGCAAAATGCTGACTTCAAACGAGACTGTTAAAATCCCTGCACCATCAACTTGTTTGTCAGTAGCCTATCTTGATTTTAAAACTGATCATATGCAGAACAAGCTCTTGCATATCAAATCATTTGAGAGATATAAACATCATATGATTATGCAGGTGATAATGGAATATTGCTACATAAATATATGGAAAGTTGATGATGGAGAAGCTGAAATCATCCCGTTTATCTTAAAGTTGAGTTGTTAGTTTGCCATTAATATCTATTTTCAATAAAATATATAAGTATGAAGCAGAAGTGGACAACTCTGTAGTGTCTTTTATTTGAGTTCACAGGGATGTATTGAATTGACATATGAATATTGTTAATAGATAAAATGTCTTCGATATATCTAAATGTCGCATTGAAGCCACAGAAAGAGATTTTTTTCTCACATAGAAGTTTTTGAATAAATTCTGCTTCATATAAATATAAAAACAGGTCAGCTAACAAAGGAACACAATTCGTGCCCATGGGAATTCCAACAGACTGTTGGAAGACCTGATCACCAAAGACTACGAAGATATTGTCAATGAGGAACTCCAGCATATTTTTAATTTCAGCTTCAGAGTACTTGTGCGTGGAATCAGAGTAGTGTTTAACAAAGTAATTTTTTGGATGACTAATCACTAGATATGAATATTTTTGTTTTCCATTTTTGTTGAAGAAGCTTCTGTCTATAATGTCAAAAAATGTCTTTAATTTATTGTGAGGACTGGTCGTGTAAAGTGTTGAAAAGTCATATGTTTTGATGTTGTTGGTTTGAGAAAAGCTTTGCAATTTCAAGTTTTCTGAAAGTTTTTTAGGATCCACATTTGATTTACACCACTTCTGGCATATGTAGTGGCACAGTACGTTTGAAGTTTCTCCTTCACAGCTGTTAATATTTTTGTGAAGAGCAAAGATAGGGGCTTGGTAGAACATTTACTAGATATAGTAATGTATCTTTGTAAGGGTTTTTATAAAGTTTAGGAATCCAGTATAGGTATGGTACCTCACATTCATCCATCCCATTGACTGAGATATTAAATGTGTCTGAAACTGAAGCATGGTTTTGAAGGATTTCATCTTTTGAAAGGGCAGTTGGAGTATAAGTACGATTACCAAAAGCATATTGTTTTTATCCTGTCTGTCTTTCGGAAACTTTAACATTGCTTATAACTTTTCAATGATGAATGATTAGGCTCTCATATTTCATATGGGTATTCCTAGTGATAAGATGGCTCCTAAGTTTTTAACCTTGTGATCTTGACCTTGTTTGAGCCTAACCTATTTCTCCTGATTGAAGTATCTAATGTAGAGCTATTGTGTTTTGCATACAGATTTCATATGGCAAGACCTTTCATTTCATAGTATGATCATTGACCTTGTGACCTTGACCTTCTCTAGAACAGCACAGTCATGTTGGTCAGATTGGTGTTGAGGGACTCCCATGTTGTAGTTTGGTTATGTCGTCACCCTTTGGGGCTAGGTTGTGGCCACAATATGGGGTCTAAATCTTTCATGGGAGTAAATCACAACAGTTGAACAACAGCAGGGCCAAGGTGAATTAGGTGAGCAATTTGACCCATGGGCCTCTTCAAGTCTTGTTCATTATTCTCTTCTTAAATCTTGGACAGCAAACAACTAAACTGACTGCATACAATTTTTATTAGTACGAATGAGCAAGGAAGTCTGTTAAAATGGGGCTATGTGAATCATACAGCAAAATTGAATTAAATTTAATAAGGCTATGTGGATCGTACAGTGAAATTGAATTAAATTTTGAATGGCCTTTCTAAATGAAAATATTGCAAACAAATTTTGGTGGTAGGAATCGCCATGTCTTTCTACCAATCTTCTTTCCTTTCGTTGTATTTTATTTACAGTTCAGAATCTGGTACGTGTTTTGCCTTTGATATCTTTACATATTTTGATGGCAGCCATTTCCTCATGAATGCATTGCAGTTGTAAACAATGTGCAAATGAATACAGATAAATATAGTACATATATTTTAATGCTAGGAATTCCAATAGAAATGAAAGTGTACTGTAAGTGTATATTTAAGAAACAAACTTCAATTTTGAGAATGAGGGTATGAACTGCAACGCTTCATACCCACATATTTCTTTTAAAATTGTAACCAGATCACAGTTTTGTAATGAGATACATCTTCAATAAAAACTGATACTTGACACAGAGATTGTTTGTAAAAAGAAAAAATGTAATGAACCAAGGTCATTTTGCCAAGGTCAAGGTTACTAGCAAAGAAAAGTTAGAAATATTGGTCTAGGCCATAACAGTGAAATGATACAAAAGTTGTTTTTGAATAGACAGTGTGTCATTTTCCTCAAGACACAAAGTCATTTGGCCAAGTTCAGGATATAAATAGAAAGAATTTAGATTTTTTATGCCAGATTCAAAGCTTCCTAATAAATAGATAGATGATGGAAGTTAAAACTTTACACAAAGATTGCTTATGAGCAGACAATTTGTATTAGTCCTAAACAAAGGACATTATAACTGAACTCTTGGATTAAAAAAAAAATGTTGAAAATATTAAATTGTTTTGACCACAACCCTCTTATGATGAAATAGCTGGTATTAGATCTTGGGGGGGGGGGGGGGGGCAGAAAAATTAGTTGATCTCACTGTTTTGCTGTATGTTCCATTAAAATCCAGCTGTGACATCATTCTGTTGTAATAGCGCTCTATTATTTTTCAGAAATGGAGAGTTTCAGACAACTACTTATCGTAGTAATGTTCTGTTGAGTTTAAAAAAAAAAAAATTTAAATGAACATGTTCCCCCTAATCCCTCTGGCCTCTGTCACTCTTTTAAACAAAATGCAAAGAATAATTTTCATATCGAAAACCTAAAGACACAGATGAGAGTTGAAGCCATGACTTTTCACACGAAATACAGAGGCTCGATCTATCCACTGAGCCACTGAGAAAGCGATGACAACTTTAGAAAAATTAAACAATACGTGTTTTATATGACAGAACTCTATACTAGTACTATATATAATTCTGATATCTAATAATATTTTTGTACATGTAATTTATTGAAAGAATTTCCTGATATGAGTTACTGTTAAGGTCCATTGATCCTATGTTACAATAAATTTAAACTGGGGGTAGATTTTAAGTCAGTCAATGTCCTTATTCCTTTCCATTCATTATAAACAATGGACCTCGGTACCTTCAGGGCCTCGGCTCCTTTACTTTTAAGAAATGGAGAGGTACTTAGACATTAACCAATATACTTAATGAAGGTGAGCTTATCTCAACTTTATTTATGGCCCAGGGCAAAAAGCTTATACTTGACACAATGATTTCTTATGACCAAACATTGTATCTTGACCCTAAACAAAGGTTATTCGATTAAAATCACTGGTAAACACAGTATTTCTGTGGATCATACCTTCAAAGTGGAGGGATATCAGAAGTAGACTGGTAGAGTGGATATGACCTGACATTGTCAAGATAACTGGGTACACATTATATGAACAAATGGTTTGTCTGAGTGTAAATAAGAAAACATTACATTAATTAATGTAAGTTTTGGTAGTAAAATTGAAGCCTTAATTATAGTCCCTTCAACTTAGTTGCACTCATTGCATGCACAAGATTTTTATTGTGTACAGTAATCAGATGACTGTTAAGGTCCATTGATCCTATGTTACAAGTTTTTAATTAGGTTAATCGAATTACAGTATGCACAGATTTAAAACAAATTCTTGTGAAAGTTATGATTTCTATAGATTTTAATGAATACTAGCTAGTAAATGTAATTCTTTGCACCAGCGCCTGCTTTGGAATTCAGTTAAATAGCAAAAAATTCTAAAATCATTTATCAGAAACAGTGGGATTATGATACCATTATGGTTCCAATTTGTATAGAGTACATGAATGCCTTTTATTAGAAAAATGATTTAGAGTTCCATCCCAGTTCTTAATTATTAAATAATCAAGCTTTACATTTATCTATACATGGTACATCGATATTGAATCCCTAATGAATGCATTGATGGAACATATGTTCAATTCCATGGGGGTCCATTCTTTGTCCTGCAATCTGTTCTGTGCCAACACTCTGTGTGACTTATTTCTACTACACAAATTCTTTGTTGCAATGTGTATGTAATATACAGACTTCATGCAGTCAGTTTCACCTTGTATTGTAATGATATAAGAATTACCCAAGTTTAGTTAGATTGAAATATTGTAGAGATGAAATTTGTGCAATAATTATATTGCATATGACAGCAATTAAATTGCATGTTACAGAGTAGATAGGTTAGATTATGATAATTGAATTTTGAAGAGGTTAAACCACAAGGCATGTATATTGTATAATGTCTTCCTTAGCTGTCCTTCAGTTGGCCATATTGGATGTCTCGCTTATATGTGAGCTGGAAAGTTGGATAATTTGTTTTTGTGAAATGCATGAATTCCCCAACTTAATTTCCCTAAGGCAGTGTTCTCATTTAAAGTATGGGGAGTTCGAAGTACACACAAACAGTTGTTAATCTTTGTCAAGATTTCTTTGGAGAAAGTATTCATAGCAGTATTAAAATATTACAGCTTCAAAATTTGGCGATTTGCTGGTTCAACGGTATGCAAATAATTTTAGCGGAATTAATTTTGGCGGACAGGGAAGAGTTGTTTCTCTTTCACATACTGAAGTCACAATTGGGTGCATATTTGGCGAGTGAAATTTTGGCGGAAAGCTAAAATAAGCCAAAATTATAACCTCGCAGAAAAAACCTGCTATACGGTATTTGCTAGTTAGTTCTGAATTGGGTACTCTCATCTTCAGCTAGTCAGTTTTTCTGAGTGAATTTTTTGTTTCTACGGCATGGACTTTTTCATCTATTTCTCAAGAACCATTGTGCCAAATTCAACCAAACTTGCCGCAAAGCATCCTTAGGTAAAGAGGATTCAAGTTTGAAAAAAAGTCATGCCTATTCCAAGGGAAGATATAAATTGAGAAAAGGTGAAAATAGGATATGGTGTTTAAAAATCTTAAGAGCCATTGAATAAGTAAAGCCGAAACTTGCATGGAAGCTTCCTTATATAAGGAAGATTCAAACTCGGCCCCAGTGTCAGAGTGGGGCAACAATAGTGGCTTAAAGGTTACATTAGTATAAAATCTTGTCAAAAACTACAAGGATTCAAAATGTCAAATTGATATGCAAGTTCATGTATGCAAATATAGTGAAGATTCAAGTTTGTTCATGCCTTGATCCCCTGGGGTCAGGGTGAAGCAATAATAGAGGTTCAGAGTTCAGGAATAATATTTAGCTCACCTGTGCCGAATTAAAGGCTCATGTGGACTTTTCTGATCATCCGTTGTCCATCTACATGTAAACTTTCACATTTTTGACTTCTTCTCCAGAACCACTGGGCCAATTTTAACCAAACTTGGCACAAAGCATACTTGGGGCAAGGGGATTCAAGTTTATTCAATTGAAGGGCAACACCTTTCTCCTAGGGGATATAATAATGAAATTGCAAAAATACACTGAAATTGTTTTAAAATCTTCTCCAGAACCACTGGGCCAATTTCAACCAAACTTGGCATAAAACGTCCTTGAGTGAAGGGGATTCAAGTTTGTTCAAACGAAAGGCAGTGCCCTTCTCCAAGGGGAGATAATCACAAAATTGTAAAAATAGGATGGGGTCATTTAAAAATCTTCTTCTCAATAACCACTTGGTCAGAAGAGCTAAAGTTTATATGAAAGCTTTCCAACATAATGTAGATTCAAGTTTATAAACCATGACCTCCAGGGGTAGGTTGGGATCACCATAGGGGATCAAGTTTTACATGCAAATATGTAGGTAAAATCTTTAAAAATCTTCTTCTCAAGAACCACTGTGCCAGGAAAGTACATCAAAGCTTCCTGAAATGGTGCAGATTCAAATTTGATAAAACCATGGCCCCCGGGGATATGATGGGGCCACAGTAGAGGGGATCAAAGTTTTACATACTAATATGCAAAGAAAATCTTTAAAAATCTTCTTCTCTATGGGCCAAAGAAGTTTACATTTACATGAAAGCTACCTGACATATTGCAGACTCAAGTTTGTAAAAATCATGGCCCACGGGGGTAGGTTGGGGGCCACAATAGGGATCAAAGTTTTACATGGGAATATATAGGAAAAATCTTTAAATATGGGCCAAGGTGACTCAAGTGAGTGATGTGGCCCATGGACCTCTTGTTTAGCGATGTGGCCCATGGACCTCTTGTTAGGGTACTACATTTGATTTGGCTACAAGACCCATCTGGATGGTTGTCGAGGGTGTGTGCCCACTGCCCCATACTAAACCAAAGTATATTGTATGATTGATGTTGTGAAGCATGAATTAACTAATCAAAATTTTGGATACAAATTAAATGAAATCATTGACAAAGGTTTGGATGATAATGAATTTCATTACATTGTGATGTTTCGCACTCTTTTAGAAGCGACAGTAATTCTGATTTTCCATTTGTACCTCTATCTCTACTCTGTCTCTCTGTTGTCAACTGGAAATGATTGCCATGCTCGATTACCCAAGGACTCCCAAGAGTCATTGTCTTTCGAGTGGCAAACAAGTTGCTAATTTCAATGAGCAATCGATTTCTTTTCAAACACTTGTATAAACATGCATACAATACTGTGAGCCACATTCAAAGAAAAATCAAAGAAAGTGATCTGATGTTCAAGATTCTAATATCATGTATTTATCAAATTGTGACTTCTTTTACAAGTTTTTCAGTCACAAGAGTGCATGTATGTTGTCTGTAGTGTATTGATATTTGTAACTTTTTCTCAAATGCTACTGGGACTAAATTGGTATGCAGCAGTTCTGGGGTAAGGGTAAGAAACATTGTGATTTTGTTCCCCTTGCCCCCCACCCTCCACCCCCAGGCTGAGGGATAAGACCAAAATCTAAAAAAAAAAATATGATGTGATCTTTAAAATTATTTTTCTTTACTTGGGAATATCTAGCAGACAAACTGTAAATATATATGCATGATGAGGAAGGATGCCTCTTCCAAAATTGTGAAATTCATGGCCAATGAATATGAATTTTATATGAAAATGGAGCAATATTGCTGTAGCAACAAAATTGAAACAGATTTGTTACATCATATATGGTGCGATTTTACAGTAATTTACATTATTCAATATAAAGAATGTTGATGCAGTCAAATGAGCCAATCAAAATGTGTTGTACAAGTGAAATTAATTACATATTTATGAAATATATTACTTAAATGGAGAACAGCAGCCTATTTGTTGGTGAGTTGATGCATGGTTTGTATATTTGCAAAAGAAGATTGAAAGATACTGGAGAGGCTTGAAACAAGTAGTGTTGTTATTGATTATTGTAAATAAAGACTGATTTGATTTGTGTGTTCATGGTCTCAGTTTTCCCTGGACTGCCAAGCTTTGACATCACTGAGTTTTTGCTCAAATCAATACAATCGGCATAGTGAATGTGTGGTAATCATAGTTACTTATCTTCACATTCAAATGATGACACAATTAACCGGATGTGTTGGATGAAATCAATGTCAGTTTTCTGCTGTAATTGAGTGATAAAATCTTGTTAGTTTAATTTGTAAATTAAAAAAAACAGACGAAGTGTCTCTTTTATAAGTTTGTAATCAAGCCTGTACTGGTACTAATTCTTGATATAGTGATATAATTTCTCAAGACACGTACTGTGAATTTGATTCAGAAGTATTCCTATAAACTAAGTTGTAATAGAGAAACTCATAGAGATTTGTAGCTCTAAATACACAATATACAATATACTCTAGGTATCCCAATTTGTTTATATTGGGTGCCATTCAGGTAAAGAAGTGCAAGATCTCTTTCCAGTAATTACAAGTAGCATGTGCTGGTGAAAAAAAAAAATTCTGATAGGATGTCGTCCTTGGATAATATTTACCCTAGAGTGGGTCAACTTATTGAAATGATCTAAGTTTCAAAAAAAGTTTTTTTGCACTAGAAGTAAAAAAATTTCTTTTTGTCATATATTAGGTGAGCTAGATCTTAATTCACATCCCCCAACCCTTTAGATGTTCTTGAAATCCATTCCTATTAGCATATAGTCAAGTGGTATCTCTTTGGTGATTTGAGTGATTTATAGTCCATTCTGATTGAACCTGACATGGCCACAATTAAACACTGCAGGAATCCTCTAATTCAGCAATACTACTGAGAATTAGCTGTGCCCTGTATTATGTTTGTCCTTGTGATATTTATCTTAGGATTTGTTTCAGAAGCTTGATCATGTCCAACTGTGATCAGGACACTGTCTTGGCCAAGTGAAGAGTTTCCAGATGGACTCCATAATGGCACTTGGTACCATCTTTAAGAAGGCGACGACTTTGCTTGGCATTGGTACAGATCATCTCAAGCCCCCGCCTTTAGATGGTGAAATCATCTACTGTAAAAACAATGTCTGTGTTCATCCACCTGCAACACTGGCTATGGAATCTGAAGAGCATCATCCTGGATACCTGACCTTGAGATCACAAAATGATGAAGATGTAGGTACCTAATTTGTTATTTAGTACATTGTACCTTTTATATTCATTGTTTTTTAGCTCACCTGAGCTGAAAGCTCAAGTGAACTATTCTGATCGCCTGTTGTCCGTCTGTAAACTTTTTACATTTTCAACTTCTTCTCCAGAACCACTGGGCCAATTATAACCAAACTTGACCAAAAAGCATCCTTGGGTGAAGGGCTTTCAAGTTTGTGTAAATGAAGGGTCATGCCCCCTTCAAAGGGGAGATAATCACAAAAATGTAAAAATAGGGTGGGGTCATTTAAAAATCTTCTTCTCAAAAACCACGGGGCCAGGAAAGTGGAAATTTACATGAAAACTTTCTGACATAGCGCAGATTCAAGTTTGTTAAAGTCATGGCCCCCGGGGGTAAGTTGAGGCGACAATAGGGGATCATAGTTTTACATACAAATATATAGGGAAAATCTTTTAAAATCTTCTTAAAAACTACTTGACCAGGAAAGCGGAAATTTATATGAAAGCTTCCTTACATAGTGCAGATTCAAGTTTGTTAAAATCATGGCCCCCGGGGGTAAGTTGAGGCGACAATAGGGGATCATAGTTTTACATACAAATATATAGTGAAAATCTTTAAAAATCTTCCTCTCAAGAACCACTGAGGCAAAAAAGCTGAGATTAATGTGAAAGCTTTCTGACATAGTGCGGATTCAAATTTGTTAAATTCATGACCCCTGGGGCTAGGATGGGACCACAATAGGGGATCAAAGTTTTACATAACTAATAAATAGAAGAAAAATATTTAGAATTTTTCTCCTTAAGAACCATTGGGCCAAAGAAGTTTACATTTGCATGAAAGCTTCCTGACATAGTGCAGATTCAAGTATGCAAACATCATGGTCCCCAGTGGTAAGATGGGGCCAAAGTAGGGGGTGAAAATTTTACATACAAATATATAGGCAAAATCAATAAAAATCTTCTGAAAAATCACTGGCCAGAAAAGTTTACATTTACATGAAAGCTTCATGACATAGTGCACATTCAATTTTGTAAAAATCATGCCCCCAGGAGTAGTTTGCAATTGGGGCCACAATAGGGATAAAAGTTTTATATGCAAATATATAGGAAAAATCTTTAGATATGAGCCAAGGTGACTCAGGTGAGCGATGTGGCCCATGGGTCTTTTGTTTATTTTTAGAGGTTCAATCAATTGATTAATTCCAATTAACTGCATGATGCTCTTTATGTAAATAAATTGACATGTTTGTTTGGGTTTTCTTAAAAATGTCTTTCTAATGTCATAATGCTGTTTTTCTGTAGTCTGTACTTAAACATAACTGAGGTTCTTGAGCATGCACTTGAATGGTCATGCAGGTCTTCATGGAAACTAGTGTTGAAAGTGTATTTTTAAAAACAAAAATATATACACATTGTCTAAACAATTTTCAAACATTTACTTACATTTCTATTGCAATTGCTTTAGTTTAGTGGTACTATTCTGTCTTGAGGTGTTTATAAGGGGAAAAAACATGGTAGGCTAGTGTCCTCTATATAATTAGGTACTGTAAAAGTGGTTGTTAACGTGTGGGGGAAATTTATACTTATTACATGGTCACGCAATAAGCACGTAAATTTCTCCCATATGTATAGTTATAGATAGTTGTTATAATATGTATTATATTCAGTTACCGTGTATTTTTCCCCCACATGTAGTGTTGGACATAGGAAAATGCGTGCTTAACCCCCAGCATAAATAACAACTTTTACAGTACTGGTAATTTACTTGATGTGTGTACAAATTTTAATACGAAACAAACTTCAATTCTTTTACAGAAAAATGGGCCAACTTTGATCTTGACATGGATTCCAAATTCTTCTTTGAAAAAGAATCCTAAGAGTATTGAGAGCCCAAACAGGTCTTATGCCACAACACCAAGTCCAAAGAGGACCCCCAGACAGGAGTATGCCCGCAAAAAGGTCACCACTCCCTCCCCGAGCAGTTCTCCCCGAGGTTCATGTGTATCTATGGGAAGCGATGCCTATGAACAGTATTATATGGACAAAGGCCCTGTAAAAAGCAAGAAGAAACAGAGCATTGACAATTCCAGCATGAACTCGGAGATTTCTATGGGGTCCAGGGAAGACTGTTTGGACAGCTGGTCCCATGCAGAGGAAATTAATAGGAAATTAAGCACTAGTAATAAATCACAAACAGATTCGGGTATTGATACAGAGGATGTTGTGCAAAATAATGAGAAAAATATTCCCAAAAAATGTCAGACTGTTGGCAGAAATGTTAATGACTTGCATGTTGACAAAGAAAGTAACAGTGAATGTAAAACGGACAACCGAAACAGCACAGAGGAGGACATTTCTTCATCTGACACAACAGATGGCCTCACTGCTGAGGAACAACTTGCAGCTATGTTAAAAAGGAACAAACTTCATGCCAAAGCCAGGGAGAGGTTAGAGTCGAATAAGTCAGTTAGCATCGAAATGGATGGTGATAACTTAGTTGTTGTTACAGAGGAAATTGATGGACCACAGTCGTCTGTGAACATGGATAAATACATTACCGACAAAAACATAAATAAAAATGAGAGTAAGTTTGATACAAGTTCAAGTTCGCAGTCAACAGATGCTGAAGGAATAAGTCTGAGTTCAGACTCAACACATCCGAGTCCATCAGGTGCTCATTATAACAGAATGATTGATGAACTTCGAGAGAGTGTTTCTGCCCAAGATAATGGCTCTAGTACATGTGACAGCTCAGAAACAATCACAGAGGTCACAGCAAAACCCACAAGGACTAATGTTCCCAAGGATCTGAATTTGAATTCCAATGCCAGTAGTGATGCTTATTGCTCTGTTCCATCTTTAACAACTCCTGACATATCCGTGACACGGTGTCGGCATTCATCTTCTTCTTCATCCATGACATCTGGGCCAGACTCCGAGCCCCCTAGTGATGGGGAATCTCCTCCTTTGTTCCCAACATGGAACAAGTCCCCAGACTCACCAAGCAGTGAGGGATCTGTCCAAGTGTCCCACAACCTGACATTTCCTCACAATTCTGTGTCATACTCTTTGGGTTTCCAGGAGAGAAAGAGTGCCAAGGACCAAATGTGTGGTGTCTTCTCTGTGGATTTGGGTAAGATAGGGTACAGTGTGCATTGATCTGTATGAAACCTAGGGATCTTTGTAGATACAATGAAACCTGTTTTTGTATTCTGTCAAAAAAATTCCTAACAGTTTATTTTCCCACTGAAACTCTGGTCCATGTAGGTAATTGTAGTTCAATTTGATCGAACTTTTTTCGTTTTGGTATAAAAAGATTTTTACTGTGCGCTAAGATTTGTACATTGTATACACATAAATGTATGTATCTCCCTGTTGTCAATGTCCAGGATTCTGTATGACAGGTCAGATGAGGTCACTAAGGCTGTTTTACTCAGACCCATACTGCACCAAAGGACAAGTGGTGATAGCCAGCAGGGAAAGCCAGTACAAAATTCTACACTTTCATCATGGAGGACTCGACAAACTGGCAGAAATCTTCGAGGACTGGAACCTGTTTGCCAAGATGAAAGATAAGGTTTGCACAGAATATTTTGGTAGCGTGATAGCAGTTTTTAATTCTCTAATAGTTATGATGAATTTTTTAAAGAATTCTCTTTAGTACTTTTAGAACTGGTATTAAAACACAAAGAATCCAAATATAGATTTTAAAAAATCATTAAACACAATATTGATAAATAGAAAAAAAATTGTATAGTACAATCTAATCATAACACAGAGTATACAGGGCAGATCTAAGAAGTCTGATTGTTGTATACTAAAAATATAAAGCCAATGTACAAAAAATATTATTGAAAAAAATAGATTTCAAATCTCAGAATTTGACAGCCTGTTATCTCTCTCCTTCAGATAATGAGCTGTCAAATTCATTAAATTCCATTTTTCAAAAGAGATTAAACACTACTACAAGGTCTGTTCAGTAAGCATTCCTATGAATTCCTTGTCACCCCCCCCCCCCCCCCCCCCCCTCCTCAGATTCTACCTATCCATGTGAATTTAAACCACAAGTCACATCTCTAAATTAACAATATTGGACCAGGGGTCTGAGAAGCCCTCAAATGTAACAGGAAAGAAAGTTCATAATGCGCCAGAGATCAAACCCAAGCAGTCTGGGTTGATGTCAGCAACATCACCAAAAGAGCAACAGATCTGAACCAGCTGGGTTAGTTAGTAAACAAGTAATACCCTTTTGCACTCCCTCTCCTCTAATTCAACATACCGGTACCCACATGAAATCTAAGGCCCAAGTGCTTCTCACTCCAACTACTATATTGTACCACCTATCAGCCCTCAAATGTAACGGACCACAGCTTATAACCAGAATCAGAAAAATTAAACATCTGTTTTGTCCATGAAGACATCTAGTTTTCAGAATTTAAAGATGCACACTTGTACCATCTCTCATCACTTCTAATGATAATTAGAAAATCTGTTTTATTTTTCTCAAATTAATGTGATAAAATCTAGTAGGACTGTCATGATTAATTTAGATATCAGTTAACTGTGATTAAAAATTTTATACTCCCCAGAAAAAAAATATACCGGGTAGTCACTATCATGTCAATCCGAGCTCATATCTTCTAAACCCTTCACCAGAAATTGATCGTAATTAATCACAAATGTTCCTTAAGACAAGGACCAAGGTCTCAAGGTTATTTTGGAAGGGTGAATGTCACTCAGAACATATAAAAGACCCTTATTTCAACAGTTTCTTTAAAAACAGGTATTGATCATGTATTACACAAATAAGTAACAGACAAAAGTCACTCACGGTCATTTTGTTTTATAAGGTTTTAAGGTCACTTGTAGTAGAACTGTCACTTAGAAAATATACATTATGTGGGAAAAAAAACCTCCATTTTAACAGTTACTGATCATTGTGAGAATGACTTTTGGACAAAGGTCACTCAATGTCATTTTGTAAAGGTCAAGGTCACTCAGAACATATACCTTATACATGAAAAAAAAAAAATCATTTCAGCAGTATTTCAACAGTTATTGATTATTGTTCAAGTTTTTGTCATATGAAGTAGTAGATTGGTTAAATGCAGTTCAGGGAGCATCCATTAGTTTTACTGACATTCCTGTTTACAATTTGATTTAATCCCCTTTTTTTTCAATATTTTGATTTGATTCTACTGTAAATATCATGATGATTACGCACTTTCTGATTGGATACTACTTACCATATGCTTTGGTCCTTTTAGGTAAATAAACGCACAGCTTATTGTAAACAACGATCACAAAGACAGCTTAACAATTTGTTTTGTTGTTTGGTATACATAAATCCTATCAAAATTGTAAACAACGATCACAAAGACAGCTTAACAATTTGTTTTGTTGTTTGGTATACATAAATCCTATCAAAATTGATGTGTTGTTTGTTGTTTATAATAGGACATATTTTGAAAATTTGAATACTTTTTCTACATCATGGAATTGAATAATATTACTCAAATCGAAAAATGTGTGAATCATGGCAGTCCTAACTTCCGCTGAATTATGTATATTGTATATTAGTTTATAATCAAATAATAATAATAATAATATTTATTTATATAGCGCCCTATATGACTATAAATAACCACTCTTAAAGCGCTGCACACAATAAAAATGATACAGCATGTTATAAACGTAGTAACAGGAAATTATAATAGCATTAAGACAGATAATATCAAAACAATGCTAGAAAAACATTAATAATGTGAAGTAAAATTACTAATATCTAAAACATGATGTGCATGAAAAAAGTTCCACGCCATACAATCAAATGATATAAAATACAATAGTTGAAATAAATATACAATTATACACTTGAAAAAGTCATGTTAAAATGATGGTAAAGAAACCATAAAGATTTAAGAGAAATACATGCATTTATACTGCTCAAGATTTTATTTTTTGGAATATTTTATTTCATGTGAAATAATTTTTCAGCAAAACAAGGAAAGCGAGGGTCAATACAAACAGTTTCTCATAGTGAGGCCACAAGTGACAGACGAGCAGTGTCATCCCGAGGAAGGCATTTATAATATGGTGAATGAGGAGGAATGGAAGATCCACATGACAACCGAAGGAAGAATAGTGGAAGACTACCAACTCAGAAAGGTCAGAGGATGTCTTTTATGGTCACTCGAGTCACTCATGTGACATATTGCTACCCATGCCGGTAAGGTCGTCATCCATCGTTAACTTTTGAACATTTTTATGTCTTCTCAGAACCTGCGTGGTAAATTTTGGGCCCTATAGGTAGGACTGAAACCTCTTTCAAGAAGAGTACAATATTGCTCCTGAAATTCTGGCATAAATGCAGGTGAAAAGTTATACTGAGCATGATAGCCCATACAAAAATTGTGAAATTCATGGCTCCTGGGCTAGTAGGTCAGGCCCGATCATGTAGTATAAATGCATGAAATGTTTGAACACCCTCTTTACTTCTGAAGATCTATAAAATATATTAAGTGCATGATTATATTGAGCATGGCAACCTCTACCAAATGTATAAAATGTATGGCCCATGGGTCAGGGGTTCAAGCTTCAGATATGGATCATATAGTGAAAATCATTAAATGCTAGAAAACTAGGTGCATAGTTGTATTGATGTGTAAAACTTTTGAAATTCAACACCCCTGCATTAAGAGTTCATACTCCAGGGTGGGGCTATTTAGATCCTATAGTGAAGATCCATTAGTGTTAAAAAAGCTATTTTTCTCCACTCCTTAATGTCTAGGATTCAGTCTTGGTGCATAGGTATATTAAGCACAAAAGCATCTGCCAAATTTTTTTTTTAAATTCAAGGACCACGGGTGAGGGGTTCAGGCTCTAGGACAAAGGCTATAAGGATTATATAGTAAAAATACATTAAATTACATACAGTACATTATTTCAATCTGTAAAAATCTTTTTAAATTACTAAAAATGAAAACAAATTGTAGGCAGACATTAAAATGTAAAAGAGAGTATTTCATACTTTTATTAGTAGGCCTTCCATATTTTATTGCATGCTTTCTTATTGATATATACTGTATTAGTATGAAAACAACACAATAAATGACCATTATTTCATGTGTGGGAATGGATCAAGCTTAATGTTTAGTTACAGACCTTGATGAGGTGCAGGAATGCAGCAGCCTAATTATGGATAGTTCTTCATACTTCAAATTGTATAGAAATGATAATTGATAGGTTTAGACTGCTACTTAATTCAGCATGCATGATCAACATGATTATTTCTCACCAAATTTGGTGTGGAAATCTTTAGGGTAAAGGAAAATAGAATTATGAATTCTATGGTACTGCATCAGGTTTAAGCACTGATATATACCATGCAAAAGTTTGTTTGTGGTGAATGACAATTTTAAAGTCTTCCTAAATGTTTAAAAACTATATTTTAAAAAAAAAAAAAAACACCAACAAAAATTCGTCAAATGTTTGATAAAAAAAATTAGCATACAGATGGTGCCACTGCATTCCATGATGTTGAGGTAAACACAATCTGCCTCTGAACATTTTCCATGTATCCATGCATAACAAGCTGTAGCAATTTCAGGTTTATTTTTTACCTTGTATTTGAATTTAATAAGTAATGCTTACCTATATTATACGATGGTTTATTTTATGAGTTTAGAGTTTGTCCTTCGTGGGCTATTTCCCTTTACCATTGTTCAAATATTGAAATCATAAACAAATATGGTGACAAGTCAAGGTCAAGTGATTTTCATCTGTTATATTTAACTAATTTGCAGGTCAATAATATTTATATTTTACATACTTGAAAGTATTTATATTTTTAAAAATACAGAAAAATATAAAGATTGAAATTTCTTTCTTTGGTTTTGTTAAACAGGATATGAAGGTCACAAATATTGCAGAAAAAATTTACATAACCCATTATGCATTTTTTTGCGATGTTTGTGACTTTCATCTCTTATTTAACAAACCAAAGATTTTTATTATTCAAATAACATCCAGTTCTCAGCATTTGAAAGATGTATACTTGCATTATACACTCACAACCTTCTTTTTATGTTCAAACATTGCATGATACTCAGGTGACTGTTAAGGCCCATGGGTTAATTTGAGAAGTGCTACTTGAAACATTTTATTACAGAAGTACTCTTCTCTCTTTCATTTTATGTAGAGTTTTGGACTGTGTAACCTATGTTAGTATGTTGAATTTCATCAGGGGAAAAATAATAATACTGATATATATCAAAAAAAGTTTTGATTTACTTGATTAGGTTTGACTTTACAGCACATATTCTTTGGAGGACTAGACCCACACTTAAGACATGAGACATGGCCATTTCTCCTTCATTATTACCCTTGGGATTCTACGTTTGATGAGAGGGAGGCCTTCAGAAATGATCGATACATTCAGTATCAAGACATCAGAAAAATGAGGTAACAGTTTCCAGAGATTATATTAATTTCAGCTATTGAGGTAACAATTTCCAGAGACTGCATTCAGCTATTGAGGTGACAGTTTCCAGAGACTGCATTAATTTCAGCAATTGAGGGGACAGTTTGCAGAGATTGCATTAATTTCAGCGATTGAGGTGACAGTTTCCAGAGACTGCATTAATTTCAGCGATTGAGGTGACAGTTTCCAGAGACTGCATTAATTTCAGCAATTGAGGGGACGGTTTCCAGAGATTGCATTAATTTCAGCGATTGGGGGGACAGTTTCCAGAGACTGCATTAATTTCAGCGATTGAGGTGACAGTTTCCAGAGACTGCATTAATTTCAGCGATTGAGGGGACAGTTTCCAGAGACTGCATTAATTTCAGCTATTGAGGTGACAGTTTCCAGAGACTGCATTAATTTCAGCTATTGAGGTGACAGTTTCCAGAGACTGCATTAATTTCAGCGATTGAGGTGACAGTTTCCAGAGACTGCATTAATTTCAGCGATTGAGGGGACAGTTTCCAGAGATTGCATTAATTTCAGCAATTGGGGGGACAGTTTCCAGAGACTGCATTAATTTCAGCGATTGAGGGGACAGTTTGCAGAGATTGCATTAATTTCAGCTATTAAGGGGACAGTTTCCAGAAACAGGACTTATTTCAGCTATAGTAGTAAATGTTATAGAAAATATTTGTTGCAGAAAATTATTGCTAAGAATTTGCAATACAAATTTAAAAAAATTCTTATCATATAGTTGTAGCATAAAGGTTTTAAAGATCCACTAGAGTTCAGTATAAATGACAACATGCATGTAAGGTACATGTAAGGTATATATTTATACACGATACATGAAGTGATGTACATGTACTGTATATTAATTGCTAGTCTGTATTTGTTTGAATTCCCTCAAGATACATAGCCATTAATTTTGATCAAGAAAGCAACACAGGACATGGGGGAATCACATCAACAAGATCAGTGACTGTAATTTTTGTTTCAAACCCATTGAGACATACAAATAACTAGTCAAAGACTCAGAAAATATGTTAGTCCCTTTTAAGATATTACAATTGTTATTTTTATTACAACTGTTATTTTGTAGGGAAGATATGACTCCTCAAGAGAAAGAACAATTCTGGAGGAAGATACAGTCCACTGTAGAGAAAGATGTTGTCAGGACCGATCGTAGTCATCCATACTTCAAAGGAGATGATAATCCTAATATTGAGGTCTTACAGTAAGTTACCCAATGTACAATATACTGGTCATTTCTGAATTACAATATACAGGTAAAGCTGAAACTTGAAGGAAACATTCCTTATATACTGAGGATTGTTTGTTCTTACTATTGCTTCCAAGGACATAGTGGAAGTTACAATAGGGGTTCAAAAATTTGACATTGTTTATATTTAGGAAAACTCTTTAAAAATTTTCTTCTCAAGAACCACAAGGGTACAGATTGTCAAATGAATACACAAGCATTATAGTCATGTAGTATAGGTTCAATTTTGTTAATACCATAGTAAGCCAGGGCAGAGGCACCAAAGGGTTCACAGGTTGTCATTGGTTATATATATGAAAAATCTTTGAGAACCACAAGGGTAAATGTTGTCAAATTTATTTGCGAACATTCTCAAGTAGTGTAGTTTCAGGTTTTGTTATTACATGTCCACTGGGGCCTGATTGGGGCTACAATAGGGGTTCAAAGTTTAAAATTGGATATGTATTTTAGATTAAAATTTTGTGTGTGTACATGTATGTGTGTGTGTCTACATCAGTGTTAAAATGCAATTAGTAGTAACCTCACAAAGCCTAGACTGACATTTGTGTACTCCAGATCTCTTGGTGTACAAGTCAGCAATATGACCCATGGGCCTCTTATTGTTCTATATGAAGTGACATATATATTAAAGCAAAAATGTTACAACAATTGCAAATGAAGGTAAAGAAAAGCTTAAAACTGAAATATTTCGACACCTCTTCTTTCTGATTCTTTGAAGGAACATTTTGTTGAACTATGCGGTGGCCAATCCAAACATGGGTTACACACAGGGCATGTCTGATCTGCTAGCTCCTGTCTTGGCAGAAATCCAGAATGAAGTGGATGCCTACTGGTGCTTCACTGGTCTGATGCAGGGGACCATATTTGTTAGTTCTCCAAAGGACAGCGACATGGACAAACAACTGGTAAATTCTCTCAGAATGTAGCATTAAAAGCTGTCGGAATGCAGCATTAATAGCAGTCAGAATGCATTGTTTTATGTGCACCATCATATTGCTGCACCATAATTCAACATAACAAATTCATTGATTGGATAAATCCTGTCTACAGCCTTATTTTCACTGCAACTAAACACATCTGTTAAAATCATGAAATTAAAACAGCAATGAATATAAACATGCCATAACACTGATTTAGAATGGACACAAATCTGTTAATTTAAAATTGTGTGAAAACAGATTTGGACAAAACCATTAGAAAATGTATTCAGTACTTCATGTGAATATGTACAACCAAGACCCAGTATAAAAACTTAATAATGTTAAAGGTCATTTTGTTCAAATTTTTTGAAAGAATTAAAATGAGTCCAAATGACTCATACAAGTCATTTTCTGTTTAAAATAACAATTTTAGGCATTTATCTGCATTTATTTCCAAATCTAAAATGATTATAATCTTCAAATCATGTCCCCTGAAGTTTTGCTTCCTGGACAAAAATTAAATCTGCTATACAATTAAGTTATCTCCTAGTGTACATTTTCAAAGTTGAAATACATCATTCATATATCTTTTTTAATCATATTAAAAAGAAATGATATGGGATGAGAAAAAAATTTCACCAAAATGCACTTTACTATCTATTTAACTGATTAACATGCATATCTTAAACACAGAATGTAACTACAGTGGAACCCCGTTATTACGTTCCCCCTTTATTACGTTAGTCCGCATATTACGTTGGAATTCCAAAGCACAAAACCATTTCTTAACAAACCTATATAAAATAGACCTCGTTATTACGTTGTCCTAAAATGCCGGGACTCGGTATTACGTTGTAAATATTCCGACAAAAACGTAATAAACCCCTAATTATTCAATAGTGATTCTCAAAATAATAAGCCATTCACACCTTGACTGCCTGAGGCAGTCACCACGTAAATTTCCTGGTCTGTTTGGGGATTAGAGACGCTTGACTGATCACGCTTCGATAGATCTAGCGACATCAATACAGGTGAATACCCCGTATAGAAGCCAGTGATAAACAATTAAATTATGTTTATTTAGAAATTGTACTCTATGAAATTTACTTCATTTTTCATATTTTGATAATCAAAGAAATAATTTCTCAACCACCTGCGTGTTCAGCATAGTGTGATTACCTTCGCTATTAAAACTCTATTCACGGACAGCTTTGGTACCAAACAAGAAAGACAAAATTTATCGTAGCAATGTTACAACCGCTTGGGTAACTGCTTGGACATAGGTGACTAAAGGTGTTCAATTAAAAAATTGTTCGTTGTTTGGACATGCAGCTTTGGTGTTCGTAAATCTCGTCCATACATACACCAATCTATCGGCCGATTTGTGCACGGCATTTACCTCAGTAGATATTTTAAAATCCCTTGATGCGCACGTGATTTTAGTGCCATCATTTAGCGTTATAAATGAAATCTTCGTGCATCATTATATATTTTTTTTATGTGGATTGCGCTTAAATTGTTCTCCGTGCATGTTTATCGTTGGTGAGAAGTGTGCAAGTGTTGGGTATCGTGTGCGTTTTGTGTCTATAGTTTTGTTGATTTTTGGGTGGGATTTTTTTTATTGTGTTGTGTATTGTGTAATTAGAGAACTTAATAAAAACGATGTTTTGTTATTTTTTAAATACGAATGTTGAATACGAACCGGAACGAGTTATTGAGAGAAATTTACATGAATGCATTGTTTTAAAGTTGAACAAAATGGCGGTCCAAACGAATGCAGAAAAAGCAACGTTTATCAAAACATCCTTATGTATCCTACACCGAAATAAAGAAAAGGGATAAGAACTTGAAGAATTACGGACATTAAAGATAAGATGTAAATAAAACAAAGTATCATAGTCTTTTAAACAAAGAAACAGTAAAGATATATCCACACACCCCTTCACGGAGTACCAACGGACGATATACAATTTCCAAATGATATTTTTAACGGATTTAACTGGGAACGTTTATTACGTTGCCCCCGGTATTACGTTATTTTATCGTGACAAAATGGAAAACGTAATAACGGGGTTCCACTGTATAAGAATTAATCTATTCAATATTTAATGGATATGTATAGCTGGTCCATCTGGTTTGGGGATAATTAGATTTAGATTGCACATTCTGGAAGATCAGTTGGAGTAAACAGTTTTTCTGAAGTTTGTCTAAATTAAGCATCACACTTGCTTACTTAGTAGTGTATCTGTGTAAATGTATGACATGGTGTAATTGTAGAATTACTTGAGGGAGCTACTCAGATTGATGGAGAATGAATTCTATTTGCACCTGAAACGGTTGGGAGAGGATGCATTGGAACTGTTATTTTGCCATAGGTAAACAAATTAAGAACTTTAGGAAGGGGATCTAGGATTTTTGTGAGGGTTTTGAAGATATCAGTGGATGATGGCCATTTTAATTTATTTTCATTCATAGTTTGACAATGTATCTTGAAATCCAGGGAATCCATGTCCTCACTAGATTCACCTCAGCTTGTTCATGTCTTTCTCATTAAAGAAATGAATTTTATTTTTGATGAGGGCATGAACTGCGGTGCTTCGTGTTGGCATGATTTATAAAGCGAGTTAACGCTTCATGAAAAGTATGCCTGTGTGAAGCATCACTAATCATACCTTCATGTATTTTTTTTAATATTTACATTCTACTCTCATTTCTGTTAGAATTCTCTGACGTTAAAACAGATTTACTATGTTCATCAAGATTCACATGCACATTGTTCACAACTGCAGTGCATTCTTGAGGAAATGGCTTCCATTACAATATGAAAAGATATCTAAGACAAAAACAATGGAAGTGGAAATGTACCAGTATATCTACAATATACTTTGTGTTGTAGGTGGATATTGCTGTGCTTTAAGAGAGAATTTCCCGAGACTGATGCCCTTAAGATCTGGGAGTCCTGCTGGTCACATTATCAGACTGACTATTTCCACCTTTTTATTTGTGTGGCCATTGTTAGTATCTATGGTGATGATGTCATAGACCAGGGCCTTCCCTCAGATGAAATACTTCTGCACTTCAGCAGTCTTGCCATGCATATGAATGGTCAGCTTGTTCTAAGAAAGGTAGGGTTCAGTACTTTTTCCAAGAAATTAGGATGTTACATTGATATGAGGGTTGTCCTAGGAAATCGTAGACATTTTATATCTGCACAAAAACTAACAATCAAGTTTCACCCAAATTTTCAGTTGATTGGGTTTGTCCTGTGTTTTGCATTAACATTTAAACATTTAAATATTTCAACTTCTTTTTGAGTAATATTGAGTAAAATTTGACCAGAATTGGGGTTTAGCATCATCAGGATAAAGGGAACCAAATATTGTGAATTTTGTTACCTCAGCTCCCCAAGAGGCTGAAGGTTAAGGGCAAAGCCTGAAAAATTGTGCATTTTTCAAAATCTTTTATTTTTTACTCCAGGACATCTAGCAAACAAAAACTCTGTGCATAATCACGACAAGCAGATGACCAACCAAATTTGTGACATTCATGGTCCCCTGGGTCGGGAAGTTTGGTGCTAGGGCAGGGCTCTTTGGCACATTTATAAAAATGCATTATTTCTTTAACTCGATCAACCAAACTGAGTGCATGGTAATATTAAGGAGAGAATGTTCAACTAAAATAATGCACTAGTAAATAATCTCACGTCAGTGAAATATTACTTTGTGAGATAAGATGGTATAGGTAACCAGAAGTATTATGGGAGATTTTACTCGACATCAAAGTTTGTTGGATTCATGTACAGACTCAAATTTCCTTTATCCTAGTTATTAGAGCTCACTTTCCTTTATCCTGGTCATTAGAGCTCACTTTCCTTTACCCTGGTCATTAGAGCTCACTTTCCTTTATCCTAGTCATTAGAGCTCACTTTCCTTTATCCTGGTCATTAGAGCTCACTTTCCTTTATCCTAGTCATTAGAGCTCACTTTCCTTTATCCTGGTCATTAGAGCTCACTTTCCTTTATCCTAGTCATTAGAGCTCACTTTCCTTTATCCTGGTCATTAGAGCTCACTTTCCTTTACCCTGGTCATTAGAGCTCACTTTCCTTTATCCTAGTTATTAATTAGAGCTCACTTTCCTTTATCCTAGTTATTAGAGCTCACTTTCCTTTATCCTAGTCATTAGAGCTCACTTTCCTTTATCCTAGTCATTAGAGCTCACTTTCCTTTATCCTAGTTATTAATTAGAGCTCACTTTCCTTTATCCTAGTCATTAGAGCTCACTTTCCTTTATCCTAGTTATTAATTAGAGCTCACTTTCCTTTATCCTGGTCATTAGAGCTCACTTTCCTTTATCCTAGTCATTAGAACTCACTTTCCTTTATCCTAGTCATTAGAGCTCACTTTCCTTTATCTTAGTCATTAGAGCTCACTTTCCTTTACCCTGGTCATTAGAGCTCACTTTCCTTTACCCTGGTCATTAGAGCTCACTTTCCTTTATCCTAGTTATTAATTAGAGCTCACTTTCCTTTATCCTAGTTATTAATTAAAGCTCACTTTCCTTTATCCTAGTTATTAATTAAAGCTCACTTTCCTTTATCCTAGTTATTAGAGCTCACTTTCCTTTATCCTAGTCATTAGAGCTCACTTTCCTTTATCCTAGTCATTAGAGCTCACTTTCCTTTATCCTGGTCATTAGAGCTCACTTTCCTTTATCCTTGTCATTAGAGTTCACTTTCCTTTATCCTAGTTATTAATTAGAGCTCACTTTCCTTTATCCTAGTCATTAGAGCTCACTTTAATAATAATAATAATAATAATAAGACCTTTATTTAACCAGGATTACATATTTAGCGATAACGCTAGTTTTCAATATGGTCCTGCATATAACATACATACAGACAGATATTAGTAAAATAAACACAGATTAAAAGAAGTAGAATACATATAAACTTAAGAAATAATTATGAATGTAAGATAAATAGAATACAAAATGAAGCTTAAAAAGTATGGTGATAATCTCTAAGATAATTTCTCTTAAAACACGCAACACTCGTTGAGTTTCTTATGTTTTGACTCAAGGCATTCCACACTGTGCTCCCTGAAATGCTGAAAGATCTTCTATAATATTCTGTTTTTGCCCTGGGTATATACAAAATATTTGAATAAGAATTTCTAGTTTGCCTCTGACTGACTTCTGATACATATTTAAAAACATTTAAATAATCTGGCATTAAACCATGTAAAACTTTATACACTAAAATGACTTTTCTATAGACAAAGTAATCTGATAGAGGCAACCAGTTAAGTTCTGTAAACATGACATTAGATGGTGTTTCAAAATTTCTGATGTTAAGAATTACCCTTGCAGCTCGTTTTTGCAATATAAAAAGCTTATTCACATTTTCAGCATTTCTTGGATTGCTCCATATAGTACAACAATATGTAAAATGTGGAAAAATCATAGTATTAAAAATCTTCAGCAGCGCATCGTTTGACATAAAATATCTTATTCTTCTTAAAATGCCAATTCTCTTGGAAATCTTGTTCATAAGTGATTCTATATGACTTTTCCAGGACAAAGTTTCATCAATAATAATACCAAGTAATTTTGACTCCTGAACACATTCTATGACATGGTTATTTATCACTAAATTTAATTTTCGATACTTTGATAATTTTTGTGCCGATCCAATAAGCATACATTGAGTTTTAGACAGGTTTAAGCTTAATTTATTTTCCTTAATCCACATTATACTGCGCTGAAGATCTTCATACATCTTTGACTCAATATTTTCCACTGACTTATCTGTTACATCTTGTGAAGTATCATCTGCATACATATTTACATGAGAATGTTTCAGTGCTTGTGGATAGTCATTAATATACAGGATAAAAAACAATGGGCCTAAAATAGAGCCTTGCGGAACTCCAATGGTTACATTTCTTTCCTCCGATAAATTGCCTTTCCAAATAACTCTCTGTGTACGATTTGTTAGATATGATTTAAACCATTCAAAAGTATCATTGCATATGCCAAATGACTTGAGTTTGTGTAATAAAACCTTGTGATTTATAGTGTCCTTTATCCTAGTTATTAATTAGAGCTCACTTTCCTTTATCCTAGTTATTAGAGCTCACTTTCCTTTATCCTAGTCATTAGAGCTCACTTTCCTTTATCCTAGTCATTAGAGCTCACTTTCCTTTATCTTAGTCATTAGAGCTCACTTTCCTTTACCCTGGTCATTAGAGCTCACTTTCCTTTACCCTGGTCATTAGAGCTCACTTTCCTTTATCCTAGTTATTAATTAGAGCTCACTTTCCTTTATCCTAGTTATTAGAGCTCACTTTCCTTTATCCTAGTCATTAGAGCTCACTTTCCTTTATCCTAGTCATTAGAGCTCACTTTCCTTTATCCTAGTTATTAATTAGAGCTCACTTTCCTTTATCCTAGTCATTAGAGCTCACTTTCCTTTATCCTAGTTATTAATTAGAGCTCACTTTCCTTTATCCTAGTCATTAGAGCTCACTTTCCTTTATCCTGGTCATTAGAGCTCACTTTCCTTTATCCTTGTCATTAGAGCTCACTTTCCTTTATCTTAGTCATTAGAGCTCACTTTCCTTTATCCTAGTCATTAGAGCTCACTTTCCTTTATCTTAGTCATTAGAGCTCACTTTCCTTTACCCTGGTCATTAGAGCTCACTTTCCTTTACCCTGGTCATTAGAGCTCACTTTCCTTTATCCTAGTTATTAATTAGAGCTCACTTTCCTTTATCCTAGTTATTAGAGCTCACTTTCCTTTATCCTAGTCATTAGAGCTCACTTTCCTTTATCCTAGTCATTAGAGCTCACTTTCCTTTATCCTAGTTATTAATTAGAGCTCACTTTCCTTTATCCTAGTCATTAGAGCTCACTTTCCTTTATCCTAGTTATTAATTAGAGCTCACTTTCCTTTATCCTAGTCATTAGAGCTCACTTTCCTTTATCCTGGTCATTAGAGCTCACTTTCCTTTATCCTTGTCATTAGAGCTCACTTTCCTTTATCCTAGTCATTAGAGCTCACTTTCCTTTATCCTAGTCATTAGAGCTCACTTTCCTTTATCCTAGTTATTAATTAGAGCTCACTTTCCTTTATCCTAGTCATTAGAGCTCACTTTCCTTTATCCTGGTCATTAGAGCTCACTTTCCTTTATCCTAGTCATTAGAGCTCACTTTCCTTTATCCTGGTCATTAGAGCTCACTTTCCTTTACCCTGGTCATTAGAGCTCACTTTCCTTTATCCTAGTTATTAATTAAAGCTCACTTTCCTTTATCCTAGTTATTAGAGCTCACTTTCCTTTATCCTAGTCATTAGAGCTCACTTTCCTTTATCCTAGTCATTAGAGCTCACTTTCCTTTATCTTAGTCATTAGAGCTCACTTTCCTTTACCCTGGTCATTAGAGCTCACTTTCCTTTACCCTGGTCATTAGAGCTCACTTTCCTTTATCCTAGTTATTAATTAGAGCTCACTTTCCTTTATCCTAGTTATTAGAGCTCACTTTCCTTTATCCTAGTCATTAGAGCTCACTTTCCTTTATCCTAGTCATTAGAGCTCACTTTCCTTTATCCTAGTTATTAATTAGAGCTCACTTTCCTTTATCCTAGTCATTAGAGCTCACTTTCCTTTATCCTAGTTATTAATTAGAGCTCACTTTCCTTTATCCTAGTCATTAGAGCTCACTTTCCTTTATCCTGGTCATTAGAGCTCACTTTCCTTTATCCTTGTCATTAGAGCTCACTTTCCTTTATCTTAGTCATTAGAGCTCACTTTCCTTTATCCTAGTCATTAGAGCTCACTTTCCTTTATCTTAGTCATTAGAGCTCACTTTCCTTTACCCTGGTCATTAGAGCTCACTTTCCTTTACCCTGGTCATTAGAGCTCACTTTCCTTTATCCTAGTTATTAATTAGAGCTCACTTTCCTTTATCCTAGTTATTAGAGCTCACTTTCCTTTATCCTAGTCATTAGAGCTCACTTTCCTTTATCCTAGTCATTAGAGCTCACTTTCCTTTATCCTAGTTATTAATTAGAGCTCACTTTCCTTTATCCTAGTCATTAGAGCTCACTTTCCTTTATCCTAGTTATTAATTAGAGCTCACTTTCCTTTATCCTAGTCATTAGAGCTCACTTTCCTTTATCCTGGTCATTAGAGCTCACTTTCCTTTATCCTTGTCATTAGAGCTCACTTTCCTTTATCCTAGTCATTAGAGCTCACTTTCCTTTATCCTAGTCATTAGAGCTCACTTTCCTTTATCCTAGTTATTAATTAGAGCTCACTTTCCTTTATCCTAGTCATTAGAGCTCACTTTCCTTTATCCTGGTCATTAGAGCTCACTTTCCTTTATCCTAGTCATTAGAGCTCACTTTCCTTTATCCTGGTCATTAGAGCTCACTTTCCTTTACCCTGGTCATTAGAGCTCACTTTCCTTTATCCTAGTTATTAATTAAAGCTCACTTTCCTTTATCCTAGTTATTAGAGCTCACTTTCCTTTATCCTAGTCATTAGAGCTCACTTTCCTTTATCCTAGTCATTAGAGCTCACTTTCCTTTATCCTAGTCATTAGAGCTCACTTTCCTTTATCCTAGTCATTAGAGCTCACTTTCCTTTATCCTAGTCATTAGAGCTCACTTTCCTTTACCCTGGTCATTAGAGCTCACTTTCCTTTACCCTGGTCATTAGAGCTCACTTTCCTTTATCCTAGTTATTAATTAAAGCTCACTTTCCTTTATCCTAGTTATTAGTTAGAGCTCACTTTCCTTTATCCTAGTTATTAGAGCTCACTTTCCTTTATCCTAGTCATTAGAGCTCACTTTCCTTTATCCTAGTCATTAGAGCTCACTTTCCTTTATCCTAGTTATTAATTAGAGCTCACTTTCCTTTATCCTAGTCATTAGAGCTCACTTTCCTTTATCCTAGTTATTAATTAAAGCTCACTTTCCTTTATCCTAGTTATTAGAGCTCACTTTCCTTTATCCTAGTCATTAGAGCTCACTTTCCTTTATCCTAGTCATTAGAGCTCACTTTCCTTTATCCTAGTCATTAGAGCTCACTTTCCTTTATCCTAGTCATTAGAGCTCACTTTCCTTTACCCTGGTCATTAGAGCTCACTTTCCTTTACCCTGGTCATTAGAGCTCACTTTCCTTTATCCTAGTTATTAATTAAAGCTCACTTTCCTTTATCCTAGTTATTAGTTAGAGCTCACTTTCCTTTATCCTAGTTATTAGAGCTCACTTTCCTTTATCCTAGTCATTAGAGCTCACTTTCCTTTATCCTAGTCATTAGAGCTCACTTTCCTTTATCCTAGTTATTAATTAGAGCTCACTTTCCTTTATCCTAGTCATTAGAGCTCACTTTCCTTTATCCTAGTTATTAATTAGAGCTCACTTTCCTTTATCCTAGTTATTAGAGCTCACTTTCCTTTATCCTAGTCATTAGAGCTCACTTTCCTTTATCCTAGTCATTAGAGCTCACTTTGCTTTATCCTAGTTATTAATTAGAGCTCACTTTCCTTTATCCTGGTCATTAGAGCTCACTTTCCTTTATCCTAGTCATTAGAGCTCACTTTCCTTTATCCTAGTTATTAATTAGAGCTCACTTTCCTTTATCCTGGTCATTAGAGCTCACTTTCCTTTATCCTAGTCATTAGAGCTCACTTTCCTTTATCCTAGTTATTAATTAGAGCTCATTTTCTTTTATCCTAGTTATTAATTAGAGCTCACTTTCCTTTATCCTAGTTATTAATTAAAGCTCATTTTCCTTTATCCTAGTTATTAATTAGAGTAAAACACACTTATAGTGAAGTGCTGGGGATGAACAATTACAGTAAAACACGCTTATAGTGAAGTGCTGGGGACAAACAATTACAGTAAAACACGCTTATAGTGAAGTGCTGGGGATGAACAATTACAGTAAAACACGCTTATAGTGAAGTGCTGGGGACAAACAATTACAGTAAAACACTGGGGATGAACAATTACAGTAAAACACGCTTATAGTGAAGTGCTGGGGATGAACAATTACAGTAAAACACGCTTATAGTGAAGTGCTGGGGACAAACAATTACAGTAAAACAAGCTTATAGTGAAGTGCTGGGGACAAACAATTACAGTAAAACATGCTTATAGTGAAGTGCTGGGGATGAACAATTACAGTAAACAAGCTTATAGTGAAGTGCTGGGGGACAAACAATTACAGTAAAACACGCTTATAGTGAAGTGCTGGGGATGAACAATTACAGTAAAACACGCTTGTAGCGAAGTGCTGGGGACAAACAATTACAGTAAAACATGCTTATAGTGAAGTGCTGGGGATGAACAATTACAGTAAAACACGCTTGTAGCGAAGTGCTGGGGATGAACAATTACAGTAAAACAAGCTTATAGTGAAGTGCTGGGGGACAAACAATTACAGTAAAACACGCTTATAGTGAAGTGCTGGGGATGAACAATTACAGTAAAACACGCTTGTAGCGAAGTGCTGGGGACAAACAATTACAGTAAAACATGCTTATAGTGAAGTGCTGGGGACAAACAATTACAGTAAAACAAGCTTATAGTGAAGTGATGGGGGCAAACAATTACAGTAAAACACGCTTATAGTGAAGTGCTGGGGATGAACAATTACAGTAAAACACGCTTATAGTGAAGTGCTGGGGACAAACAATTACAGTAAAACACGCTTATAGTGAAGTGCTGGGGATGAACAATTAAGTAAAACACGCTTATAGTGAAGTGCTGGGGACAAACAATTACAGTAAAACACGCTTATAGTGAAGTGCTGGGGATGAACAATTACAGTAAAACACGCTTATAGTGAAGTGCTGGGGATGAACAATTACAGTAAAACACGCTTATAGTGAAGTGCTGGGGACAAACAATTACAGTAAAACAAGCTTATAGTGAAGTGCTGGGGACAAACAATTACAGTAAAACATGCTTATAGTGAAGTGCTGGGGACAAACAATTACAGTAAAACAAGCTTATAGTGAAGTGATGGGGGCAAACAATTACAGTAAAACACGCTTATAGTGAAGTGCTGGGGATGAACAATTACAGTAAAACACGCTTATAGTGAAGTGCTGGGGACAAACAATTACAGTAAAACACGCTTATAGTGAAGTGCTGGGGATGAACAATTAAGTAAAACACGCTTATAGTGAAGTGCTGGGGACAAACAATTACAGTAAAACACGCTTATAGTGAAGTGCTGGGGATGAACAATTACAGTAAAACACGCTTATAGTGAAGTGCTGGGGACAAACAATTACAGTAAAACAAGCTTATAGTGAAGTGCTGGGGACAAACAATTACAGTAAAACACGCTTATAGTGAAGTGCTGGGGACAAACAATTACAGTAAAACACGCTTATAGTGAAGTGCTGGGGATGAACAATTAAGTAAAACACGCTTATAGTGAAGTGCTGGGGACAAACAATTACAGTAAAACACGCTTATAGTGAAGTGCTGGGGATGAACAATTACAGTAAAACACGCTTATAGTGAAGTGCTGGGGACAAACAATTACAGTAAAACAAGCTTATAGTGAAGTGCTGGGGACAAACAATTACAGTAAAACATGCTTATAGTGAAGTGCTGGGGACAAACAATTACAGTAAAACAAGCTTATAGTGAAGTGATGGGGGACAAACAATTACAGTAAAACACGCTTATAGTGAAGTGCTGGGGATGAACAATTACAGTAAAACAAGCTTGTAGCGAAGTGCTGGGGACAAACAATTACAGTAAAACAAGCTTATAGTGAAGTGCTGGGGGACAAACAATTACAGTAAAACACGCTTATAGTGAAGTGCTGGGGATGAACAATTACAGTAAAACAAGCTTATAGTGAAGTGCTGGGGGACAAACAATTACAGTAAAACACGCTTATAGTGAAGTGCTGGGGATGAACAATTACAGTAAAACACGCTTGTAGCGAAGTGCTGGGGACAAACAATTACAGTAAAACATGCTTATAGTGAAGTGCTGGGGACAAACAATTACAGTAAAACAAGCTTATAGTGAAGTGATGGGGGCAAACAATTACAGTAAAACACGCTTATAGTGAAGTGCTGGGGATGAACAATTACAGTAAAACACGCTTATAGTGAAGTGCTGGGGACAAACAATTACAGTAAAACACGCTTATAGTGAAGTGCTGGGGATGAACAATTAAGTAAAACACGCTTATAGTGAAGTGCTGGGGACAAACAATTACAGTAAAACACGCTTATAGTGAAGTGCTGGGGATGAACAATTACAGTAAAACACGCTTATAGTGAAGTGCTGGGGATGAACAATTACAGTAAAACACGCTTATAGTGAAGTGCTGGGGACAAACAATTACAGTAAAACAAGCTTATAGTGAAGTGCTGGGGACAAACAATTACAGTAAAACATGCTTATAGTGAAGTGCTGGGGACAAACAATTACAGTAAAACAAGCTTATAGTGAAGTGATGGGGGCAAACAATTACAGTAAAACACGCTTATAGTGAAGTGCTGGGGATGAACAATTACAGTAAAACACGCTTATAGTGAAGTGCTGGGGACAAACAATTACAGTAAAACACGCTTATAGTGAAGTGCTGGGGATGAACAATTAAGTAAAACACGCTTATAGTGAAGTGCTGGGGACAAACAATTACAGTAAAACACGCTTATAGTGAAGTGCTGGGGATGAACAATTACAGTAAAACACGCTTATAGTGAAGTGCTGGGGATGAACAATTACAGTAAAACACGCTTATAGTGAAGTGCTGGGGACAAACAATTACAGTAAAACAAGCTTATAGTGAAGTGCTGGGGACAAACAATTACAGTAAAACATGCTTATAGTGAAGTGCTGGGGATGAACAATTACAGTAAACAAGCTTATAGTGAAGTGCTGGGGGACAAACAATTACAGTAAAACACGCTTATAGTGAAGTGCTGGGGATGAACAATTACAGTAAAACACGCTTGTAGCGAAGTGCTGGGGACAAACAATTACAGTAAAACATGCTTATAGTGAAGTGCTGGGGACAAACAATTACAGTAAAACAAGCTTATAGTGAAGTGCTGGGGATGAACAATTACAGTAAACAAGCTTATAGTGAAGTGCTGGGGGACAAACAATTACAGTAAAACACGCTTATAGTGAAGTGCTGGGGATGAACAATTACAGTAAAACACGCTTGTAGCGAAGTGCTGGGGACAAACAATTACAGTAAAACATGCTTATAGTGAAGTGCTGGGGACAAACAATTACAGTAAAACAAGCTTATAGTGAAGTGCTGGGGGCAAACAATTACAGTAAAACACGCTTATAGTGAAGTGCTGGGGATGAACAATTACAGTAAAACACGCTTATAGTGAAGTGCTGGGGATGAACAATTACAGTAAAACACGCTTATAGTGAAGTGCTGGGGACAAACAATTACAGTAAAACATGCTCATAGTGAAGTGCTGGGGACAAACAATTACAGTAAAACATGCTTATAGTGAAGTGCTGGGGATGAAAAATTACAGTAAAACATGCTTATAGTGAAGTGCTGGGGATGAACAATTACAGTAAAACACGCTTATAGTGAGGGGGGGGGGACAAACAATTACAGTAAAACACGCTTATAGTGAAGTGCTGGGGACAAACAATTACAGTAATACATGCTTATAGTGAAGTGCTGGGGACAAACAATTACAGTAAAACACGCTTATAGTGAAGTGCTGGGGATGAACAATTACAGTAAAACACGCTTATAGTGAAGTGCTGGGGATGAACAATTACAGTAAAACACGCTTATAGTGAAGTGCTGGGGATGAACAATTACAGTAAAACAAGCTTATAGTGAAGTGCTGGGGACAAACAATTACAGTAAAACATGCTTATAGTGAAGTGCTGGGGATGAACAATTACAGTAAAACAAGCTTATAGTGAAGTGCTGGGGGACAAACAATTACAGTAAAACACGCTTATAGTGAAGTGCTGGGGATGAACAATTACAGTAAAACACGCTTGTAGCGAAGTGCTGGGGACAAACAATTACAGTAAAACATGCTTATAGTGAAGTGCTGGGGACAAACAATTACAGTAAAACACGCTTATAGTGAAGTGATGGGGGCAAACAATTACAGTAAAACACGCTTATAGTGAAGTGCTGGGGATGAACAATTACAGTAAAACACGCTTATAGTGAAGTGCTGGGGATGAACAATTACAGTAAAACACGCTTATAGTGAAGTGCTGGGGATGAACAATTACAGTAAAACAAGCTTATAGTGAAGTGCTGGGGACAAACAATTACAGTAAAACATGCTTATAGTGAAGTGCTGGGGATGAACAATTACAGTAAAACAAGCTTATAGTGAAGTGCTGGGGGACAAACAATTACAGTAAAACACGCTTATAGTGAAGTGCTGGGGATGAACAATTACAGTAAAACACGCTTGTAGCGAAGTGCTGGGGACAAACAATTACAGTAAAACATGCTTATAGTGAAGTGCTGGGGACAAACAATTACAGTAAAACAAGCTTATAGTGAAGTGATGGGGGCAAACAATTACAGTAAAACACGCTTATAGTGAAGTGCTGGGGATGAACAATTACAGTAAAACACGCTTATAGTGAAGTGCTGGGGACAAACAATTACAGTAAAACACGCTTATAGTGAAGTGCTGGGGATGAACAATTAAGTAAAACACGCTTATAGTGAAGTGCTGGGGACAAACAATTACAGTAAAACACGCTTATAGTGAAGTGCTGGGGATGAACAATTACAGTAAAACACGCTTATAGTGAAGTGCTGGGGATGAACAATTACAGTAAAACACGCTTATAGTGAAGTGCTGGGGACAAACAATTACAGTAAAACAAGCTTATAGTGAAGTGCTGGGGACAAACAATTACAGTAAAACATGCTTATAGTGAAGTGCTGGGGATGAACAATTACAGTAAACAAGCTTATAGTGAAGTGCTGGGGGACAAACAATTACAGTAAAACACGCTTATAGTGAAGTGCTGGGGATGAACAATTACAGTAAAACACGCTTGTAGCGAAGTGCTGGGGACAAACAATTACAGTAAAACATGCTTATAGTGAAGTGCTGGGGACAAACAATTACAGTAAAACAAGCTTATAGTGAAGTGCTGGGGGCAAACAATTACAGTAAAACACGCTTATAGTGAAGTGCTGGGGATGAACAATTACAGTAAAACACGCTTATAGTGAAGTGCTGGGGATGAACAATTACAGTAAAACACGCTTATAGTGAAGTGCTGGGGACAAACAATTACAGTAAAACATGCTCATAGTGAAGTGCTGGGGACAAACAATTACAGTAAAACATGCTTATAGTGAAGTGCTGGGGATGAAAAATTACAGTAAAACATGCTTATAGTGAAGTGCTGGGGATGAACAATTACAGTAAAACACGCTTATAGTGAGGGGGGGGGGACAAACAATTACAGTAAAACACGCTTATAGTGAAGTGCTGGGGACAAACAATTACAGTAATACATGCTTATAGTGAAGTGCTGGGGACAAACAATTACAGTAAAACAAGCTTATAGTGAAGTGCTGGGGATGAACAATTACAGTAAAACACGCTTATAGTGAAGTGCTGGGGGACAAACAATTACAGTAAAACACGCTTATAGTGAAATGCTGGAGATGAACAAGTTTGATTCATTATAAACGTAATTCATTATATCGAATAAGTTCATATTAAATGTGTTTTAAAACTACAGGGAATAAAAATCACTTTGCTCTAAGTGTGAATTCATTATAAGCATGTTTGCTGTAAACTTGTTTTACTTTACATTGGATGCTTACCAAATATTTAAAAGTTGCACCTTCCAAAAATTTTATTCTGTGAACCCTACCTCTGGATTTATATATATATATATATATATATATATATATATATATATTTGTGTATGTCTAAAAATTTGAATGAAATCCGGGCTTGAATTTTTGTATAGGTAGGAATGTCTGTGATTTTCTGGAACAGCTTTCATTATGTACATGTCATACAAGTAGTTGATGTAAAGTTATTGGATATTAAAATAATATTAATTTGATATTCTCTTTTTTATGTCTGGTGCAAAGCAAGCTGACAGTTTGTTCAGTGTGTCTGTATGTTGTATTTTATAACTGTAAAATCCCCTGTCATCATCACTCTATATTCTTCATGTTACAATGAAACTGATTTTGAATTTCAGATATAAACATTCATGATGAGGATGTCATTGTTTCTTATTAACTTTTTCTAGATATCTAATGGATTTTAAATATTGATGTGCATACCATTAATATTTATAGGCAAGAGGTCTGCTGCATCACTATCGAAAACTACCAAGAATTCCTTGCACATTGCATGGCTTGTGCTCGCTATGTGGGCCGGGAATGTGGGACAGTGGGCATGTACCCATAGTGGAGTGTGTGGGCAATCACAAAAATGACATATGCCCTTATAATAGCAACCCAGGATCTCCTGTGCATCCTGTTTACTGATCAATGAAAGGCCATCTACAACATCCACAACCACTAGTTCATATAAGTGAATTATTCTCATGTATACTGTATACAATGGGAAATTTTGTCACATGTAATTTTCACCCTAATGCATGTAAAATGATTTCAGCCCATTTCAAATTGCCTAGAGTTATCTTTCAAAACATAGAGTTATATAATCTTTATCAAATTAGTTCAATTTTGAATTTGTCTACAAAGGATGAGGGCAAAAATAGATGGGGTGAAATTTTTCCAGTATCATGAACCAAGTAAACACATCATAAAATGTGTAAAGTTTACTTTGAAATTGCCCAATCAAAGAATGTTCTTTAAATATGTTCTTTTTGAACTAAAACAAATGTTAAACATTGAATATGTGTTTAGCAGTGACAGATTGATATGTCGAACCTCTTAATTCACAAACCCCCTTATCCAAAATTTATGAATTTGCTTTATCAATACATGTGTATATATATTGTTATGCCAGTGTTTTGTTCTATTGTGTTAAGAGTTAGGTCCTTATCCTCAAGTAAAGAGAAATGTATCTATTTTTTGATTCCCAAACTGTAATGATGCTAATTTTTTGCAGTCAGCCATGTTGTCTTTCTCACACACCAGTTTCTTGGGTGTATGTTTACTCTCAGTTAAACCCCTTCATGAGCCTTATTGACTTTTAGATGCATATTATCAGTAGATTGAATGAAAAAAAAAATATGTCATAAAAAATTCTGCCTAATTAAGATCCACATTGTTCGCTTACCTGAATTAGAGACTCTAGTGAGTTTTAGGATCAAATTTTGCTTGTTCGTTGCGGTGTTGTTAACTTTTCTTACTTTTTAATTCTTTGGTACAATTTCAACCAAAGTTTGGTGAGCAGGATTCCGTATTCTTCAACTGAGGGGTCATGGTTGTATTATCATGTAAATTCTGTTTGATTAAACCATGCTCCCCAGGGCAAGGATGGTGCCACAATAGGAATTTAAAGTTTTTCAATGAAAGGTATTGAGGAAAATCTTTAAAAAATCTTCCTCTCATGAACCAGAAGGGTACAGTTTATCAAATTTTGTTCAAATCATAACTCCAGCCCAAAAGATTTTCTGTAGAAAACACATTGGAATGTAAATACGACTACAAACTGTTTGTTTTTTTCTGAATGATCAGCGTTGTGGCCCATTGGCCTCTCATTCATATTGGTGATTGTCAGGCAAACTGAGAATTAACACAAGAAAACTAGATGTTTTAGGATTGTGACTCTCAATGAATTCCCTATCAGGGAAACCTTCCTTGAACAGAGTCTACTAGAAATGCTACTTCGTTGCTGTAGCCTTATTCAGATTCTGAATTTATCAAACTGTACAAGAAATATCTGACAATGCCTTTGCCAGAGCAATGAAAATTCATGAAGTAGTCGCGGCTGCCTCCATTTTAGGATGTATGCGTCAGCTGGTACATGTATTGCCTGAATTCAGTTGATCAGTACGCTTCCTGCTTCACTACATGTAACAAAGTGTAATAGGCTGTGACATCATAGCTGCATTGCATGTCATTTACTTTTAGCCCAACCTATAACAAAAACAACAATTTGATTTTGATAAGAGTAATTCTTAAAAATCTTTGCAAGCTTGAGCAATGGAGATCACTGATTGGCTAGTTTTACCACATAAGTTCTTTGCTTTTCTAAAAAATCAATATGGCTGATGCAGGGATTCTGCAAAGGGTAAACAGACTGAGACTCTGGTTTGTGAGAAAGCTTTCAAGGTGTTGCTTTATTACTTTGTTTATGTTCAAACTAAGAAACTAAGATCTCTCATTCAAATAAATGAATTTGTATATTTTGGGTAAGGCGAAGTGAATTTGTTTTATTTTGAAATAGTGCAATATTCATGTATGTGTGTTATTCTGGTAGATGTTAAGTTGCCAAGTAGATATTACTCCTGTGATTATATAGTGATGTAGACCCAAAAGTTGTATATTTAAGGGACTAGGTTCTGGTGCTGTCGAATATCACATTGTTTTATGGCATTATTTATGTTAAGAAGTCGTTTCCTTTATGATATATGTATGTCATTGCATCCCATTTAATATACGTATATATGTTAGCTATGAAATAGAATACATGTACAAACATATTTACATTTGTGATAAAGAAATAATAGAATAATAAGAGGGTCTGGAAAATTATTGGACAGGTTGAAAATGATAGTTTGAATGTATAATTCTTTAAAAACAGCTCTTGGCATATATATGTGTTATGGGTAACTTGTACCTTAATTTTCTGACAGTAGTATCGGTTTTTTCCCCAGAGGCAATGGCTTTGACCTTTCCAGTAAATCGACCAATCACAGTCTCATGTTCTTTAGAAAAATTATGAATTTCCATACAATAGTACAAAATCCTCATTGACTTTTAGCATAATTTTTGTGTGGAAATAATGGGTTTATTTGTCACTTCTTAGTAAAGTTTAAAAGCAATATATTGAAGTTTAATCTTGTTACCAGGGTAAATTGATTATATCTTGTATCTTTGCTAAACATAATAGGGGGGAAACCAATAAGTTTAAATACTTTCTATGAAACTTTAAATCCATGATGTTGTGTTGTTTTTGTTTTCAAGAAATCCAGTAGCTAAACCCAAATGGAAGAGGCATTATGCTTGTTTTTTGTTTTTTATTATAGTTTTATACCAACCTCCACCCCTTCAATACTAGAATAAGATTGTCCATCATTCCATTGAGAGGTTGGTTTCTAGGCCTTCAAAAGTGCTTACCCTTTACACCTGGAGTCATTCTTCACTCACAGAATCACCATTGATGACCCCTGTTGATTTTGTGGTCAAAGGTCAAGCAGACAGGGTGATATAGGAAAATGGTTTCATGGCCATAAGTGAGTTCCCTTTTCTCTTGAAATCACCAAACTTTATACACGGTTCACCAAGGGATCAGGAAGACATTTATCTACTTCTGAGTCAAAAAGGTTAAAGGTTAAGCAAAATGGACTCCATGACCACTCTAATGGAATTATTCAAACAAAATGACATGCTAAAGTGTCTATGTTAAAATTGACATATTACCCCACAATGAAACAAATAGTAGAACAGTTTGAAGTGTTTTGATTCATGATAGAGTAGCATTTACTGATGAAGTGCTTAGATAAAATGCATTTAGATACATGTACATTGAATAAAGTGTTACCCTGTAGAATTCCAATTTAAAGTTATAATTTTAACTTGCTGTCTTTCTCGTGATGAGTTTCAATATTTCATTTGTAGATCTGTGATATTTTTCTGATATTATTTATCTAACTCAATCTAACATAACAATATGGATGTATGCATTTGTTCATTCATTTTCAGTTAACTAGAGCTTAAAAGTGGGCTTTTGTGATTGAAGTTTGTCCGTTACATGTCAGTTTATTCTCTGTTCACTTTTAAAAAACTTCTCAGCACAATGCATCTTTGGGTTATGGGGATATTGGTTTTATTAATATTTTTTCCAAGGGAAAATTGTGAAAAAGAGTGGGATGTTTTAAATAACTTCCTTCCCAACAATTATACAGTACCAGATATGCCCAAATTTGGATGAGTTTCTTTATGTAATGAAAATCAATTTATTCTATCCATGACTCTCCAGGCCAGAGTGGGGCAACAATAGAGGTTCAAATTTAACCTAGAAATTTATAGGAAGCTCTCTTTTTGAAAATCTACTCAAGAACCACATTGATACAATTTGTCACATTGATACGCAAGCAAGCATCCTCATGTACTGTAAATTCTTCTCTTTTTTTCACTTCATGAACCAACCCCCAACCCCCCTCCCCAGATTCAGGTTAGGGCCAGTAATGGGGTTTGTTTAGAAATATGATAGGAAATTTCTTCAAAATCTAAAACCATAAGGATGCAATTTGTGACATTAAGATTCAAACACCATTGTGTAGATATAAGTTTGTTCAAACTTTAACCCCAGGGCCAGAGCGAAGCCAAAATAAGAGTTAAGTTTTACATTGGAAAATGCAACTGCTCAGGTGAACAATGTGGCCCATCATGCCACGGGTCTTTTGTTTGTTTTAGTTACCTCTGCCAGGTTTTCTTTTCACCCTGTTTGTTCATTTGTTAGATTGTTCTCAAGATATCTCTAAAGGTTGTAAACTTATTTTAGTGAATTGATTTTGGTAGAAAATATTAAGAAATTGCAATGATAATCTTTTTTGAAAGAATTTTTCATTGTTTACCATTCACCTATATTACTTAATAATATTAGTTATCCACTGGAAGGTCTTATCAGGGGTGTACAGGAATTTACCTGTGATTGTACTGTAGTACTGTAAATACTTTTTATCCGTGTATTGTTAACTTCATTTTCATGCAAACTCTCCAGGTGTCACTATTAAATTTGTATGATATATTTACCGTAGTGATGAATGAAATGAAAGTTAGCAAAAATTTCATCTTGCAGATAAATCTGTTATGGCAAGATTGCGGAAATGACGCCTCACTAAACATAAGTAATTTACAGTACATAGGTGATTTTCAATACACCTGCAGTTCCCTTGGGAGACTAACTATCAAATTACATGGTAAATTATATGAATTACTACAAGATATTGTTGCTGGTAAAGTAAATATCTGCATACAAATTTCTGTAATTTGTTTTCCCTCAGATTCTACAGCGTAGGGTATGTGTTCTATGTGCACAATTGATTTTTTGATAATTTAATTCTACATTCCAGCATTTATTACATTGTGTTCATTTGTTACCTCAGTTTTAACGTAAAACGTAATGCTATTTAAAGTCGAGTTTATACACATACAAATAACACAAGCTCTGTAGAGCTGTTTACTGACATTGTGGGGTTTTATCACTTACATCCACTGACATTGTGGGGTTTTATCACTTACATCTACTGACATTGTGGGGTTTTATCACTTACATCCGTGCATTTTCCAGAAAATATTAGCTGCTGTGCAATACTTGATAAAGTTAAGGGTTGTATATTTGACTGTTATTTATGTGACGTGCGACAACCTAGTTGGCATTTTATGTGACTTGCATTTATTATAAATTATACAATAGTTGAAATATCTCTTTATCTAGAGACTACACTTACTTTTTTATGTAGATGAAAAATTGACAGTAAAATGAAAGATTGGTGTTTCAACATGACATATATTAAAGCATATACAATTACAGCTATATTTTTTTCAGTCTCTGTGAAGTGAATCTCGTGGACTGCTGTGTATTGTCTGTCAATATAAGATCATGTCTAGTATTCATTGTTGTTGTTTCATCTTCATTATAATTATGTACAATTTATTTCAGAAAATAAAAATTGGTGTACAAATTTCTTTGTGCTTTGTATTTTTTCACAGCACTGGTTGAAGACCAGAAAGCTTAGCGAGATGTCTTGTCGTCGGTCTGGCTGACCTGTATACACCAAAATCTTTTGATATTGTGTATATTTTTGTATGAGTGCATGACCAGTAGATGTGTGAAGGAGAAACTTCAAACTTACTGTGCGACTACATATGCCAGAAGTGGTGTAAATCAAATGTGGATTCTAAAATATTCTAAAGAACGTTTGGTGAACTTGAAATCGCAAAACTTTTTCCCAAATCAATAACATCAAAACCTATGACTTTTCAACACTTTACACGACCATTCCTCACAATAATTAAAGACTAGACTTTTTGACATCATAGACAGTTGCTTCTTCAACAAAAATGGAAAACAAAAATATTCATATCTAGGGATAGTCATCCAAAAATTTACTTTGTTAAACACCACTGATTCCACGCACAAGTACACTGAAGTTGAAATAAAAGATATGCTAGAGTTCCTCATTGACAATATCTTCGTGGTCTTTGGTGATCAGGTCTTCCAACAGTCTATTCGAATTCCCATGGGCACGAATTGTGCTCCTTTGTTAGCTGACCTGTTTTTATATTCATATGAAGCAGAATTTATTCAAAAATTTCTATGTGTGAAGAAAAAATCTTTTGCTGTGGCCTTCAATTCGACATTTAGGTATATCAACGATGTTTTATCTATTAACAATAACTTTAATTCATATGCCGATTCGATATATCCCTGTGAGCTCAAAATAAAAGACACCACAGAGTCGTCCACTTCTGCTTCATATGTAGATATTTAATTGAAAGTAGACATTAACGGCAAACTGACAACTCAACTGTATGACAAACGGGATGATTTCAGCTTCTCCATCGTCAACTTCCCATATTTATGTAGCAATATTCCATTGTCACCTGCATATGGTGTTTATATCTCTCGATTGATTTGATACGCAAGAGTTTGTTCTGCGTATGGTCAGTTTTTAATCAAGGCAAGCTACTGACAAACAAGTTGATGGTACAGGGGATTCAAGAGTCGATTAAAGTCAGCATTTCGCAAATTCTATAGTTGTTATAATGATCTAGTTTACCAATACAACCCATCATTGGGTCAAATGCTGTCTGACGTGTTTCATACCAATTGTTAGACCGTTCTTGGCACACTGATTTTGACAACGAATAACATTGTTTACCTGATCAGGATATAGGGCTAATGGTGGATGTGACCGGTCGACAGGGGATGCTTACTCCTCCTAGGCACCTGATCCCACCTCTGGTGTGTCCAGGGGTCCGTGTTTGCCTAACTATCCATTTTGTTTTGCTTATAGGAGTTATGAGATTGATCACTTCGTTATCTTCACCTTTCATCAGAGACTTCTTGATGTAAACATTTCAAAATTGGAGTCATAGTGGAATTCTTGATGACCTGGTAATCACTTTACTATTGATGTACATTCCTCATCATAGGAAACATTTTATGCACAACTGCATTAAATGAAATCAAGACAGGAAATACCTGTGCAACATGACCTATTAATCGTTTATATCTAGAGAAACAAAGGGATATACATGTATAGGGAAAATCTTCAATTATTCTTTTCTCAAGACCAGCAGGGTCATGATTAGTCATTTTGATATACAAGCATCCTCAGTTACTGCATATTCAATTTTCTTGAAATAATGGCCAAGGGAAAGAGGGGGGGGGGGGGATAGGAAAGGGTATCAAAGTTTTACATGGTTCTCACTTTATGTTAAGCACTTGGCAAAGGAGCAGTCACTACCCATAACAATGTCCAAGGTTTAACACGGTGGTAAGAGCTGGGCTCGAACCCACATCCTCCCAGTCAGTAAGCAAACACTCTAACCACTGACCATGAACTGGGATTAGTACATTAGACTGGCCTATATAAAATTAAATTACTTTATATTTTATACACATCAATTCAAAGCATCGAATTACAAGCTCTGACAGACAAATCAATTTATATTCCGATTTATTAAAACAAGTTAAAAAAGACAGGAAATCTACGACTTTAAAAATGCTATACTCCTATCATATGGATTTTGATATTGTTTGCATAAATTTCATCATCATTGTGAGGATATTTAAATTTTCATTTTGGAAAATACACAAGGGCATGAACTACGACAAGTTACATCAGTATTCTTCATGAAGTGCATTAGCGCATGTATTTTCAAAAAATTATATTTACATTCCTGTCGGAATATTTCCAGCCATTAAAATAGTCGTAATATATTTATTAAGATACATACAGTAATGTTCACATTTATGAGGAAATGGCTATCATTTCAAATGGTAAAGATATCAATTAAAGGAAATGAGCACAGCAAATGGTACATAATACGTTTGTGAAAATGCATGATCACATGCTTTTTAATGCGATAATTTGTAGAACTTTGCTTCAGGTAGTATCAGCCATCATCAGGCTGTGACATACTTTCTTTGCATCATATGAATAAAAAGTCCTAGCTTAAAAACTGTGACAGGAAGTAGATGGACAAACCAAGATTTCTGCAAGTAAAATATTTCCCCAAATTTGATGAAGTTCAACAACCTCTAAATATTTAAAACATCAAAGAAAATAAAAAAATTGTTGGGAATCAAAATCCTTGCACTATGCACTTCTTCAAGTTATTAATACACACTCACTTCTAAACTGTGAGGGGATAATATTTCTTCAAAATGGACTAAGCTCAACAACCTGTAATTTTCTCAAAAACTGAATATCAAAATCCTTGCATGCACATCTTCCATACCCATACAAATACTCTGTAAAAATAAGAAGGTCCTCAATTGAAAACTGGAAGGAAAAATGAATTAAAAGACATATCATGTATTCTCTGTGTGATAATTCCTCAAAATGGACAAAGTTCAATAACCTGTAATTCTCTAAAAAACAAATTAAAGAAAATCAAAATCCTTGCCACATGCACATCTTCAATACCCATACACTCTGTAAGAAAAGATGGCCCTCCCTTGAAAATTGTGGGAGGAGTTCACTGGACAAATTATGTATCCTCCTATCCTCCATATAACAAACAAATTTTAATAAAGGGGCAAAACTCTTGCAAGAGAAGTCGAAATGGATAAAAATTGCATCATGATCTAGAGTGATCCACAAAGAAGCTACATAGTAAGTTTCAGCTCCATATGTAACAGAGATGTGAAATTAGAAACAGAAAACCATGGATGTACAGACATTGCTGTACCATGACACGTCCCTTGTAAAGATGGGCGTATAATGGAAATGTAGATATAGTAAAATTCACCCTAAAGTATCATTTAAAATGGGACAAAATATCCCAAAAGTTCTTGTCATTACTCCTTGCATTGATTGCAGCATTCTAAAATTCTTTATTTCCAATAAAATATTAATCCTACATGATTCAAACTTGTGTGAATGATTCATCAATGCAATCAGTCATGATTCTGCATCTAACTTAATCTAGATGTTTGTTTAATTGTACATGTATATTGTTTAATGTCCCATTCGAGAATTTTTCACTCGAGTACAGACACCACAAGCTTTGGATGAAGTGCCACAAACTTTGTAGCAGTGAGAGTTCATCATGCCAATGCTTGCCTTGACATGGAACCCAGTTTTGTAGATCTCATTTGATTGACCCATAACTCTCACTTCTAAATGGTGATCATTGTGTAAAAGAGATACCTATTTCAACATTTTAGATTTGAGACAGAAAAGGTATGAACTGAACTAAACCATTTTCACTGGTTTTACAGGTTACATAACATGGAATGTATTATCTACTGCAAGAGATAAAGCATTCTCTCACTAGAGGGCATGTTATGCAAGCCTCACATCCATGGTAAGAATATCCACCATTTTTAATTTTGCAGTTTTAAAACAAGGGAGCTTATTTTTTCTCATTCTGAAATGAACAAACAGAATATTCGATATTGTGAAGGTCTTATTATTCTATATCAAAATTTCAATTTTTTGTACCATAATTAAATCGAATTATCGATATCAATAGATACAAATAAAGTGCACCGCCACGGCACATGATACGCCCGTCACATATTGTTAACATGAACATATCACCATGAAGAGATACATGTAGGTATGCATGGAACCAAATGTCATCCTTCCTTTAAGAATCTTACCCACTTTATGGCCTCATGTGACATTGCTTCAAATATTGATAATGTAAGCTTAATGATTTTTAAAAGGATATAAAAACATTTTCCCAAATGTTTTCAATGAAATGATTAAAGTGCAAGATAGCCCTTTATCCAAGCAAACAACTTACAATAAATGGGAGTACTCAAAAAGGTTGATTTATTCAACATATCAAAAAATACATATATCAGTATCTGCCTTTGTCAAATCTTCAAGTATAAAAGTAAAATATGCATGGTGATGTCAATATAAATAAATATAGATTAAAAACGGTTATTTCAAACACTGGTGCATCTCCTATGGTGTAGTTATTAATTAGAAAAAAATAATACATCATATATTTCTCAACTGGTTGTGTTAGACTTGAGAAATGCACATCTGCAGCTTTGCTCATTGTATTTTAAGGAATGAAGAACAATGCACAGCGTAATAAAACATCAAACATTAGTCATTATGTTTATTCTTAGACTGTAAAACTGTCATCTTAGTGAGACATGACAATCTGCACCTTGTTGTTGAGATATAAAATAAAAATATATTTTACAATATCATATTAATTCTTAAACTTTATACCAAATTAACTTTCAAAGTAATGGCTACCAATTAGAACTGTTCTAAAATTTGACAGATCAATTAGAAGGCCAGATTCCTCTGCCCAATTCCCGATTGCAAGAGATATAGATAGCACCTCCTTGATCAGATTGCTGTAACAGAAATCTTCTAAACTCATTAATTAATCTGTAATTTGACAGAATGCAATTTTTCTGTTAGCAAAATGCCTCCTGAATTGCTTGATAATTACACCCATGGGACAAGGGAAATTTCTCTTGTTACTGACACAAAAGAAATAATTTGTTTGTTATATACTGCTGTATAGTACAGTGTATATAATGAAGAATGTGTAGTTTCTTGAATTAACATTTTTTAATATGGTTATTGCAATACTATTTCATCTGTTCAGATTTACACAAATGCCCAATCTGCAGCTTTGTTCATTGTATATCTTTTTTCTGAACAATGCCACAGCCATAACAAAACATCAAAATACTAATCATTAAAATAGGCCTTTATACATATTGCAACCATTTGTTGTCTTAGTGAGAAATGATACTCTGCATATAGGTTGCCGAGAAAAAAAATTAAAAATTATATAGTACAATGTCAAATTAATTTTGAAAATAAAGACTAACCACAACAAACAAATTCACTTTCACAAATAATTTCTGGTATATCTGCAATTAAGAGGCTAAGATCTCTCTGCCCAATTCCCTAGAGATAAAGATAACACCTGCTTGATCATGTTGATCAGAGATGCTCTACACAAAACTCATTAATTAGTCTTGTCAAAATGCCCTTTGCATGCTACTCCCATGGGACAAGTGGAATTTCTCATGTTATTGTTAAAAACAAAGGAAACATTACATAGGCTAAAAAAAAGCTGTACAGTTTATACACAACCACCAGACAGTCAGAGTTTAACATTTATTTACATATCCAACTGAAAACTCATATTGATTACTAACATACATGCCTACATCAGAAGAACATACAATATGTACAAAACAACAAAAAATAAAATACAGTTTGGCGTTCTGGGGGCTTCTCATTCTTATAACTCCAATACTACATAACTATATGTACTCTACTCTACTCTACACTAACTCTAGTGAACTAGCCTTGGGCTGATCCCAGCAGGTCACGTACGACCATCTGGACTAAAACCACAACTAAGCAACTGGCTGATCCCAGTGAGCTACCCCGGGTTGATCCCAACGGGTCCAAAAGGAGTGATGAAGCTCCGGGCTGATCCCAAGGAGCTACCCGCGACTGAATCTAGCGGGTTAATGAACACAAAAAACAAGCTCCGGGCTGATCCCAAGGAGCTGCCCGGGGTGATCCCAGCGGGCGAGAAAACAGACTGAAGCTCCGGGCTGATCCCAGGGAGCTGAATGAGCAAATCCCCATGCATGCAAAACTGAATGGAAATGAAGCTCCGGGCTGATCCCAGGGAGCTTACCCGGGGCTGATCCCAGCGGGTAACCAACAAACCCGAATACAAATCCAATGAAGCTCGAGCTGATCTGTGAGCTTAACCATGTATATACAGAGAAACATAGACGTGGCCGAGATTCCTGCCCGAATAACGTGTCAACCTAATATCTACAATATACCGCCTGCCAACATAATTCATATACAGGTTCTAATACAATACATGTACATATAAACAAATAATGTATGTAATAAGTAAATAATCCCTTGGGGGCAAAATTCCCCCAGGAATGAACGCCAAATGAACGAAAGGAATGAGTGAAGCCCCCAAGAACCGGTAGTCATGAAAAAAGAAAAAAAAAAAAATTTTTAACATGTAAAATAATAGGCTCATGTACACAGTAGAAAAAAAAAAAAAAAAAAAGAAACAACATATTACAAATATGACATTTGTACTTGTGCTTTTTGAACAGCCTCTACATCTGTTCTAATATATCTGTTGTAGCAGTCTGAAGACCAACGACCTAATTCTTTAATAACATGATCTTCAACACCAGCTGCAGCCGCTGCTGTAGCTGCACCTATCCTAAAAGAATGACCTGAAAATTTGTTATCATCATATCCAATCCGAAGGAGTATCTCTTTCAGTTGCAGAACAAAAGTGTCTCTTGGCATGGGTTTAAGGTTAAATTCATTGTCTACAAATAATGGCGATTTGCCAGTGTTTGAACTAAACAGAGATTTGCGAGCATCTAAATATGATATCATGGTGTACACCGGTTTAAAGTGGTCATTTTCAAAAATAACAATTTCAACACCTTTTGAAAATGGATCTGTTTTGGAGGTTCTTAATTTCAAAACAAAAGCACTTCCTCCTGGTTTAATATGTACATCTGAGATTTGTAAAAATTGTTCTACATTCTGAGATTTGCATGTGATTTCACCACATCTCAAAAAACCAAAAAATGCACATGAATACATACATTTTAACATGAGATCTACAAAAGGAGAAAAAACTCCCTGGTCTAAAACATTCCATATTTGTGCTAAAATTCTTGTAGTAATAGGAAAACGCTTGTGATGGACATTTGACTGTAATCTTTTAACACCTCTTAACACATAATGCAACTGATCGCATCCTTTCAAGACATCGCCCAATCCAGACTTAATATAGTGAAACCTAATGCCAGCAAGATATAATTTAATGGTGTCATGTTTCAATTTCAGCACCGATTTACAATGTGTCACAAAATAAACAAGGTCTGATTCTTGTATGAGAGGTAACCCATGCTTGGAGAACTTAGCACCATTCATAATCATAAAGTTCTGAAAACACTGCAAGGCTGAAGAATATGTCTTGCGAGTTGACTGGTTCAGTGAAGCTTCCCAAAGTCCCTGCAACTCCTGATCTAGTCTGTCATCATCACCGAATGATGCACGCAAGGCACTGGAAAGGGGTTGGCTTGGGGAGCTAAGGTTCGGAATCTCTGCATTTAGATAGCAGCTAAACAGGGAATACTGGCCTCGGAAAGACTTGTAGGTATAGCTGTCCGGCCATATAAGGGTCAGTGCTGCACAAACTGTGGATATAAAGTGATGCGTCACCCACCAACCTTTGATTCTGGAGCCGTTGACCATTAGTATGTTTTCTCTGATGGTCAGCGTGCAGTAATACCACACCAGAAGGAAGTGCAACACTGCATCCAACCATCTGTACTCCGACACAAACAGGAGGATTAAGGACAGGGCCATGCTAAAGTAGCTCACTGTGGCTTTAAACGTCTCATAATTATGTTTGTAGGCATATTTGTCTTCTTTGTTGAGTAGAGACACACTAACAGAGCCCAGGATAATACTCAAGTATATCCCATTTTTATGTGGCAAGAACTCCTCCATTTCTCTGAACTGAGATTTCCTGTGCAGCATTTCTAGTCGGACTTGTTTGAGAGCTTCATGGGTCTCCGGTTTGGAAGTATCTTTCAATCTGTTCATTTTGTCGCTGATTTGTTTTGTGCGATATCGCTGATGAGCAATACCAGACAGACATTTTTTCTGTGCATCCCACAAATTTTCCAAAGTTTTCTTGTAATGATCATGTGTGGCCTCTAGTTGTGTAAATTCTTTATTAAGCTCATTCCAGTCTTCCATGCATGACTTTAAATTCGCTTCTTCTCCCAAAAGCCCCTCATCCATCGTCGTCTGGTTAATAAAATCCAATGAATTCCGAAGACGTGTTACTTTCAGTCTCCTACAAGGCTATACAATGAACTTAATCAGCATCCCCCTCTAGGCATCAATGCTCCCGGCTACTCTAATCTGATTGGTCATCTAATTACACTGACCAATACCAAATCTAATTTTAGAATCGATATGATAAATAAAAACAAAGCAACATCAAATATCCTAATTAAACATAGTTAGCTAAGTACAGGAAAAGGAAACCAACGTTGTGTATAAATAATAATTTAATAAATCAAATTTCAATATATCATAAAAAAAATATGTGTTTTCTTGATGTAACATTTTTGAATGAGGTTTTCTACAAAACTCTTATATGAGTAGGGATTGTACCAATTATAACATACTTTTTTCAAAAAATCACTTCAACTAAATGTCACAGTGACCTTAAAGTACAGTGCGACACACCTTCTACCTAAGATGCATAAGTTGACCAAGTTTCATGATTCTAGATCAAATAGTTTTCAAGTTATGAGCCGGACAGGGTTTTACCATATTTGGCCATATCTTCTTAATTAAAAGTCACAGCGACCTGGTTTTAATGTGCGACACACCTTCTACCCAAGATGTATCAACTGACAAAGTTTGATTATTCTAGGCCTTATAGTATTTAAGTTATGAGCCAGACACGAAAAAGCTAACAGACGGACGGACAGACGGACGGACATGAAGGCCATAACATAATACGGCCCGTCTTAAGACGGGCGTATAAAAAATGCCATTACTTTTTTCAAATCAATACATTGTAATTCAGATTCTGCATATCAAATATTCTTTTATATTTATTGATATTTTTAATTCTTGATACATGTATGATTAATTAAAATCATTCACTGAGCTAGTTCACACATACTAATCCAAAATGGCAGTAGATCTAGTGATCAGCCGTTTCATATCCATGAATATAAATGTTTGATGTCAAGAACTTGAATATCATTTATTTATCAACATCTTTTTTTTTATATCGAGGGATAAGCAATGAATATTAAAACTGCACCTCAAATGAAGCATGTTTTAACAAAACTTCCCCTCATTCATGTGAACCTCAAAGTATTAGACATTAAAACACAACATAGCACAGTTAGCATTTCATTTATTTTGTCAATGACAGTAAATATAATGGAGAGAAAATAATGTATTTATATGTCTACTGGTGGGCAAGCAACAGGAATTATAAAAAGTTACAAGAAATTTATACATATGATTCCTCCCCAACATATATACCCATTACAATCAAATGCTCAAACTGAGAAAATGCACGCTGTGGTCTATGACCAACATAGAAACAAGAAATTAAGATGAGATCATATACCCTCAGCAGTAATATCAAATATGGAGACCTAGCGAGAGTCATAAAAGTTAACAATATCTTGATACCTTATAAAATGAATTTAGAAAGGCTTACACTCCCTAGTTCTCTCTAAAATCAGAAAAACCTGAAAGATCAGCTACGTAATCTCAATTGTTCATTGTCCTAAAACTGCACCTCGGAATTCAATACAAATCATCAATAATCAAAGTTGTAAAAATGTTAAAAATAAAAAATCAATGCAAATTGTACAAAACTGGGATATTGCAAACAATGGATTCAAAACTACAATGTACAAATGTATATCAAAATATTTGGCATTAACATCATTTGCAGGTATACAATTTTTCTTACAATTATATTTTGTATCGTGATTCCCATATAAATGCAAATGAAAAATGAAATTTAAAATAAAACCACAATACATGTAAATCTGAAATAAAACACTGATCATTGTATGACCACAATAACGCATCAAAAAGCAGAGCAATTGCAACAAAATCTCCTTCAAAACACAAAAGCCTTTTGAATACAAATTTGATGCTCATAATAATCCACATTCATTACACTTCTCACATATAAAAACAAGAGAAGTCATACAATCACATTCTAAAATACATGCACAAGGATCATGCCGATCAAAACATGAGTCTTGTATAGAAGGTTGTGCAGGAATATAACTTGTACATGTATATACCGGGTATTTTACCTTGTTAAAGGAAAATTTAACAGTACGATTCTCCTGTGTATTCAGATAAAAACAAGACATAATTTCCCCACTCAGGTTTATCTTCGTTATCGGTAACTCATATGGCACAGTCAACCAGATTTACATGTACATGGAAGACCACGATACTATTGCTGATCCTGAAATCACATTGTCAAGCTGAGACTCTGAAGTCATGATTCCATTAAGCAGTAATGGGATGATGATTGATTTTATTCATCCATATTTAAACTGCATGGTCTTTTAAACTCTTGACCTCTCTCATGAATCCATTTATTTGACACCCACTTTTGGCCGACCAAGACTGGACAGGCTGCATGCCGCGTATTATAAATTCCATCACCATTCCGATATAAATTATACCAAAATGCTGCAGCACCCTAAAAATGAATTTTGAATATTAATTTGAACTTAATATCATCTCAACCTTAAGACAATTATATAGGCATACAACTAGATTGCTATCTATACATCTCGGGTGTAATTCTTTTTTATGCATTTTCATATTGTTCATATTCAATATTATAATTTTATATATGGATAATTATATTTAATCCGATATTATACTGGTAGGTAAAAAGAGATAGAGCAGAAAATTGTATCAATAAGCAGAGTTCAAATAGATTTTATCATAGGTACATAGCCAAATGATAACCTAAATGTTCACTCTCAATCAATACTTAATACATCTTTTATTAATCAATTTGAATATTGTCTATTATAATTCACATTTTTTAAATATAACATTTTTCTTATATTCACTATCTTTACTGTAAGTTGTTGGAAAATGATTTAATTCTTATCATTAACATCAAAGGCAGATACAGCAGTGACCTTGACCCTTCCACCTCCATCCCTCATGAGGTTTGGTTGCAAAATGAGTATCACATCCTTTAGAGTGTGACAAAATATCTCACCCATGACAGTCTCCAAAAATAATGAAGGTGATGATTATTTCATAAATATTAATCCTCCTTGTCAGGTAAACCTGCATATGCTCAGTTGTAATGTACATACCAACAAATACGAGATTTATACCTTATAAGAAGAATTTTTAGCAGAAATTTGATTATGGCATTATTAGTGAGGATGTTGAGATCGTTAAAATTGAATATTGCTAACAAATCATTCCATATCGGAGGTAATAGTTATATTTCCTGGAATTATAAAGTTGCTAAAAATAGCTCTCCCTAAATATAAATACTCATTTTCATGGAAAAATCGCTAAATTTGTGACTCGCTAAAAATTCCACCTATATGGTAATAAAGAATAAATAAATTACCTTTTCAGGAAATAACTTCACACCAATATATGGGAAAACAGTGGCACCCCCAGCATCCACATCCGTCATCTATCAGAAATCAGACTCATAGCATGAGTACCAGTAAGAAATGAAGAAAAATAATATAGCCCTAATAATATATATTTCCATTCACTAACTCAGTTTATTTTCAAAATTTAAAATTCATATTATCTATTAAAATTTGTTTTATTTGATTTTATAAAGAATTTTTCATTATCAGTAATTATATATCTTTACTTCCACAAGCAGTTGTATGTGCTCTATAATAATTTGTACAAATATAAATTCAGTTGAATAAATAAATATTGTTACACTGTACTAAAGTATTTAGATGACTGCAGATGCACAGATCATCAAATGAAACAGAGCTTTGTGTCTGGTTTAATCTGAACATCCACACTCTATCATCGATACATGATCCAACTCTTTGAATCAAGTTACTGGATGAATTTATTATATGCCCTTTAGATATTGCAATAATTAATAAAATGCAATATTCATGTCTATGGAGGTTATTTTCTGTGTACACCAAATCTACTGTATGTGTCACAGTTGACAGAAAAGCAAGCCAATACATTGTAAAATATACATCATCAGTTTTAGAAGTGAGTTTGATTTGTATTTTGTTGGTGTATGGCAAGAACAGACTTTCAAAAGTGTTATCTTTAACCAGAGTCACTGCAATGCAGGCATCCAAAGATGTGGCATATTGCCAAGTCTGATTTGTTTACACTTGGGATGAGGCAGAACAGACTTGAATGTTGTCATTATACCCTTGTATCAGCCACATACAGAGGTAGGAAACAGCTTTAAAAACTTTAACCCTTGTATCAGCCACATACAGAGGTAGGAAACAGCTTTAAAAACTTTAACCCTTGTATCAGCCACATACAGAGGTAGGAAACAGCTTTAAAAACTTTAACCCTTGTAGACCGATGAACAGATAGAGCAGTCAATTACACAATAAAGGACATAAGACAAATAGAAAGCGAAACTAAAGGAAATATAAAATATATCTTAATCATAAATTTTGTGAAATGTGAATGTGTAGTGTGAAAGATTTATAGATAATTCTACATGTATATATATTTTAAATACTTTTATGATATGACAAACCAAAAATTGAAACTGATGGAAAACCCAGTACCTGGAGCTTCAGATTACAAGGCAGCTTCCCTACCCTATCTAAATACAATCCCGAGAAGTGTCCTGTGTAGAGCTACATGTAGTAATGTACCTATCTAAATACAATCCCGAGAAGTGTCCTGTGTAGATCTAGTAATACCTATCTAAATACAATCCCGAGAAGTGTCCTGTGTAGATCTAGTAATACCTATCTAAATACAATCCCGAGAAGTGTCCTGTGTAGATCTAGTAATACCTATCTAAATACAATCCCGAGAAGTGTCCTGTGTAGATCTAGTAATACCTATCTAAATACAATCCCGAGAAGTGTCCTGTGTAGATCTAGTAATACCTATCTAAATACAATCCCGAGAAGTGTCCTGTGTAGATCTAGTAAGACTTACATCATATAAATGTAATGTAATGTATGTAAATCCAATTCCCTCACTACAATATATACATGCATTTTTACCTTGATGATGTGTAATTTAGGGTATCTAGTTGTAAGGACAACTATGAGGTTCTCCTACAGTATTCAGAGCTGCAGTAGTCCCCGTGATGATGTTAATTATGTGGAGTGACCTTAGTACAACTAGTACTTGTATCTGGTACTGTGTTTATTTACTGAATGCTAATCTAGAATTACTTACATAGGTTAACCATGTGGCTATTCTGTTACCAGATCCAAGGTCACGGAAAGCACTCTTCTCTTCTTTCTGAACACAAATATCACCAAATCTTACAAACCCCCGAACAAGGTCTATAGCTTGTTAGTGGAAGCCTACAGACCAACTTGGACTTGGCCAATGAAGCTCACATTTCTACTAGATCCAGAGACATATATAACAGAGATAAGCAACTCCTATGTTTATCACTTAAAATATGTGACAGTTCCACCTATAAATTGTTAATTTCTACCAATTGGTTTGATAAATTGATGTCGATTTAAGTTCATTTCACTCCTTTCATAAACTGGATTCGAGTGTAAAAAAGTTTTGAAATGATTTGATGATTTGATGATCAACAAGCATACTATCAACAAAAAAGTGGGCAAATCGTAAATATTTCCTGAAATGCCGAGTTTGGGTCACGTATCACCTTTTGAAACTTCACGTTCATTTTACATTGAAGTGAAACATCTGAAAATATTGTATCATGAATGTTCTAGTGATACATGTAGGATTTGGAAGGTTTGGACTTGAGATCTTTCATTCTTAATATGGTATCAGGGTTTGACATTTACTTTTTTGAGCACTAGACCAGTCGGGCTACTTCAAATGATTTTTACTAGACCTAACTTTATATCCACTAGCCCTGACCAACTTTCCAGAAAAAAAAGCTGATAGTTTCTCCATATTTAAATACTTCAAAATTACGGGACAAGTCCTTTAAGATATCTTTGAGACATTTAATTACGTTTGTCATTCCATTTGATTTTCAAACACGTTTTCTGTTTCTTTAAATTCTACCCGGCACGGATATTCTTTAGTCTATTTAGTATAAAATGACCTCAACCGGCTTTTTATTTAATTTATATTTCATACTCCCTGCTTTGTTTCTTCCTAACCTTTTCTTTTTTCTCCTGGGACGTCTTTCCTTGAGGACGAGAAGTCGTATTTAAATATAGAGACATTCCCGCACATATGTCAACACCGATAAATAGCTATTTACGACGTAATTTATTGACTTGATAAACACTTTATTATAGTCAATTCAAATAAACCGTTTAAAATTAACATCGAGTAGATGTCGTAAAACATCACTTCCGACCGCGACTTATTTATTAGAACTAAAATAGAGATTATTCCATCACACGGTTCAAGATTGCTTGCAAATTCTTTACAGTTATTTTCTTTTAGTTAAGAATAAAATAACTTACGGTTTAAAGTAAAGTTTTTTGTTTATTTTTTTAACACGACTAGTCGGACTAGTAAATCGACATTTTACCCGACCGGACCTATCATTTAGTAGACTCGGTCGGTCGGACGTGCCTTAGTGTCAAACCCTGTATATGTAATTTAAATCAGTGCATGCATTTTTACTGAAAAACAGGGGACCACGAGATAATATGAGAATTAATTGGGGAGTTGCTAACTTCTGCTATATATGTCTCTGCTATATCCTAGTAATTCTTATACATGCAATTGTAGCTGCTGCAACCTCCAAGTCTTGGATTTATACAATCTAATAATCATATGAATGATGAAAAGGAACTGACATTTTCTTTACTAACATGAATCCACGCAAAAGTTACAGAAATGTTCAAATGCTTCTCAAAACCGCTGCTAAAACTGACAAGCACAGGTAGGTACTTTTTAAAATTAGCTATCTACACTGTGACATGATTTTGTTCTAGAATGGAAATATAATATCTCAGTTCCTTTTCAAAAGTGTTAGTAACTGAACAGAATATTTACCTGGTTATCATACACTTACATAGATAAGAAAAGTTGCAATTCGGTTGCCAACAAGAATTTCGAATTCTGATGGTTCTCTTTTCTGCAATAACATCACAAACTGATTCTACTGGCATGTAGAATAAAAGTTCATCATGTCTGAAAGCTTGTTTTTTTTGACAGTCTCAATGCAAAGATTTCACAGCATGAGAAATTATGAAGGCAACAAGTTTCACAACATTTCAGCAGAAACAGTTGGAAAATATGTATGTTCATTGTGTAATAGTTTCACTCACTTTAAACAATTTAGCAAAGGTTCAGCTTGAGAGTAAATACTAGATAGCACATCTTCCACAGTGTGCCACTAATTTAGAGAGTCCCCAGGACTTAGTTAAAATATCCATATATTAGTCCTGTCAAAATATTTCCTTAGTCTAATCCAAAAAAGTCCCCTCCCCTTCAATAAAGAATATCAAAAAGATTCTATTTTCCTGATTATCTCCCCTCAGATAAGTATGTGACCTTTCAAAAGATTCTATTTTCCTGATTATCTCCCCTCGGATAAGTATGTGACCTATCATTTGAACAAAATTAAATCCCCTTTACCTTAATTACACTCAGGGTGCATTTTCCCACAACATTTTCACAATATCCATATAGCCTATAATGTTGTTCTATAATTCTTCGCCTAACTACCACAAGTTAACAGTAGATTTATCCTACAGAATTTTTACATGTAATTTTTCACAACTGTTTTCCACTAAGTGTTGATGTTCAATCTCAACTTTATAAATCAACTTACAGTTAATGTAAAACAGGAAGGAAATGGTATTAAATGTTACAGAAATTTTTTTCAGTCATATTCGTTACATGTTCCAAAATTTTTCATATTTTTTCCCACCATATTTTGATAAATAACAGTAATAAAACAAAATTTCTTACCCGTGCAAAATCAAAATGTGGTTCGTATTGACCTCCAAGTCCATAATTAGCTATCTGCAAATAAACATGATGACCAATTTCAATGATTGATTCCATTTAAACAAGCAGCCTTGAAGTCACATAGCACATCGGAGCTCTTACGAACTTTGGACAGCTTATTGTGGACAACTCAACAATAATGAGGTTACTTGCATATGATTATGAAATTTTTAAAAATGTTCTTTTGCCTACAAATTCCATGAGGCTTTGATCAGAAAAACTCTCTTGAGCCCTTGGTTCAGATGAGTGAAGTTTGATGAAATAAACCTAAAACCTAATGTCCACTAAAGTCAAAATAAAACATTTGCACTTCTGGTTTCCCAAACCAACCTACCTTTTTTGCGGCTGACCCTAAATATTTTATTGATGATATACATAAAAGAAAAGAAAAATCCTGAATTTTCAAACTGAAATTTTTTTTCTTTTTGCATTTGAGTTTCTCTGATTTACATTTTAACTGCTATTAATCTAAAAATGTGAAAAATATTTGTAATGTATATAGACCTTTATTGAACGGGTATCAAAAACTAAGATATCAAATAAAGTGTTTTAATAAAATAAAATGTTTTACCTACTTTTAAAATATTTATGGGAGTGAAATAGGAAACACAAATATTTTTCTTTGGTAATTGGGCACATTAAAACGAGGCATACTGTACACTGGCAAATTTTTGAACCACATTATTTTTGCCAAGATGCATTGAAAAATGATTTTATCCAATCCAAAAATCCATGTATTATTACTTTAGATTAATGAATAAACTCATATATACCCAATAGGGAACTCACTATGACGGCAAAATGGGTGAAAATAAAATGGGGGGGGGGGTGTCAAAATTTTTCCAGTAGCCTTACATTAACTTTGTGCATGTATTGATTCTTGTACTTTAACCCTCTCTAAATGACCTTTGCTCTAGATCTGCATACCTACACTAGTACCCTAACCTTGTGGTGTTCTAAATGACCTTCACTCTAGATCTGCATACCTACACTAGTACCCTAACCTTGTGGTGTTCTAAATGACCTTCACTCTAGATCTGCATACCTACACTAGTACCCTAACCTTGTGGTGTTCTAAATGACCTTCACTCTAGATCTGCATACCTACACTAGTACCCTAACCTTGTGGTGTTCTAAATGACCTTCACTCTAGATCTGCATACCTACACTAGTACCCTAACCTTGTGGTGTTCTAAATGACCTTCACTCTAGATCTGCATACCTACACTAGTACCCTAACCTTGTGGTGTTCTAAATGACCTTCACTCTAGATCTGCATACCTACACTAGTACCCTAACCTTGTGGTGTTCTAAATGACCTTCACTCTAGATCTGCATACCTACACTAGTACCCTAACCATGTGCTATTCTAAATGACCTTCGCTCTAGATCTGCATACCCTAGTACCCTAACCTTGTGGTGTTCTTTGTCCAGTTAAGTAAGATAAACTCTACTGTAACATGATAAACTTCTACATCTACAATCCTTGCAACATGTTACCGCCTTGCAAATAATCTTATAACACCAGCGTAATGGCCTACATTTTTGAAGTTACTCCCTGAAGTTTAAGGGGTATCTGTTGTTGCAGTCCAAGTCTAATGGTCATCAAGAAACTGTGTACCATCACACATTTGTGAATTCTTCTTTATGCTGAGGTTTAACAGGTCGATTATTATATCTATTATCATATCAAATGTAAGTTTTTTCAATTTTATGGAAAACACTTTCTAAACAAAGGGTCCATGGGCCATAATGTTTACCAGAGGAATTGTTTTAAACAAATTCACAAATAATTTGATAAATTACAAAAAGGCTGGTTTGCCTTTTCCATTTCTGTTGTATACCGTTGAACTAATCTTGTCACAAGGAACAAAAAAAGTATTAGGTAATAATTTCAATAGTTTTCAGATATTGAACCATTTCTGAAAAAAGGCATTAAGGACCTTCTGTTATATACAACTGAACTTGTTTTGTCACAAGGAACAAGAATTTACAGGGTTTAGGATGGGGACTTCAATGGTTCTCAAGATATTGGAACATTTCCTAAAGACTGTAGTCTCAACCATCCTGACGTTTGTGTACATACTCCCTACAAACGTCTGGATGCTTCAATAGAAAAAAAAGTTCCCTGTTTGAGGTGCTGATCTAGTAAGAAGAAGATTTAGAGAAAATGTGTTTGTGATAGAGCCTGATAAATATTGTGAGTTCCTTGTATGAACTCTGATAAATGATACTTTATCAGGATTATTTGAAAATATCGTATTTTAGATCAGAGTCATCCCACGTTTCACATTCAATTTGCAAAATTGTCAAACAAGGAAGAGTCCAAACATATCTTTTCTGAAAGAAAAATGTTCTAAACACTGAATCTATTTTTCTTTCTGTGGAAAATGCTTCAACTTTCTAGAATTTCATCCAAGGTAGTTTCTATGGGTGCAAGTATTCTTGTATAATACTATTAAAAGGTTTCAGCCCTATCTATTGCACCCCAAAAGGTGAAAGACCATGAAATTAATAATTTTCCCCCTATCCCAAAAGATGTTCCACATCAATTTTGCAGAAACTTGGTCATGAAGTCTCAAAAGAAAAAAGTTAAAAACTTGATGAGAGACAATGCACAATGGACATTGATGGATGAGCATAGATAACAGCAGGTCACCCAAGTGTCACAGGTATTTAAAATTGATAAATCGCTAGAGTTCTGTCTTTTGGCATGAAAAGGTAACTTGATAAATCGGTAGAGTTCTGTCTTTTGGCATGAAAAGGTAACTTGATAATTCGCTAGAGTTTTGTCTTTTGGCATGAAAAGGTAACTTGATAAATCGCTAGAGTTTTGTCTTTTGGCATGAAAAGGTATATAATATACATGTAATGACACTTATTAGCAGGTTCAAACAATCAGAAAGCTAAGACAAGCTCTCTTCTGATTCAAGTCCCACTGTTATAAAGAAGAAGTGAAACTGAAATAAAACTGAGTTGTCTCAAGATTGATTGCCCTGTAGACAGACTGACCTGTAGCTCTTCTGCGGTTTCCACATTGAGACTGCTGACAGCACCTATTCTCCTATTTACATTTCTTATCACCACATCATCATCATCCTTTAACCATGCACTGAAAATATATCATAGAATCAATGATAAAGTGATAAAAAGGCACCAAATATATCATTTTAATATGAAAATGGAAAATATATTAAAGACCTTATAAATTGTCTAAGAACAACATATATGCAGTTATCTATTAAGAGTTGATAAGAATGTTAATACGTGTACAAATTTCTACAGTTAAGCCTCTGTAAAATTTAATCAAAGAACTTCGTGGTTTACTTACAGACTATAGTAACCCTAACTCTGATCATTATCTTTTAATAATTGCATGAAAAAAAAACTATAATCGGTAGGAGCAGGTAAAACATGTTCAACAAATTATAATCATAAATTTACTATGCTCAATGTCACAAATATATGTATTTCCTAGCATTTTCTTTAAAATGGTCAAAAGTCATCCTTTTAAGCCTTAAGTATGGGCTACATGTGACAACCACAGTCAAATTATGATATGTTCATTATTTTAAAATTATTGGTGTTGTGATTGCATATTTGTAAAAGTATATGAAAATAATTGGATCTATACATGTATGCTGCCCATGATTTCTGCTTTAAAAAATCATTTGAAAATTTGACAATTTTCAGTAGAAACATAAAAGGTCACCAACTTTGAAATTTAATATTTGAAAACAAAAATCAGTTTGGGAGACAGTGAATTTTTATTTCACGGTATTTCAACATGGAAAAACCGAATAGAGTTTAAAATTCAGGGCCTGAAATTACTGTTGTTGCATCTAGTCCTTTCCATGTATTAAGTGAAATATCATGCATGTAGAATGAAATTTCTGTGAATTTATGATAAACAAAAGTACAAACTAAAGAAAATATGAAAGATAATGCTGCCATTCTACCATTGCCAGGGTGTCAAGCCCTTTTGGTCTATAAAATATAGGATTATAGGGATTTTTTATGGAGTTTATAGGGCAAATATAGAAATTTTTACAGCTGATTTATAGGAATAAATAGGATTTTTATTAAAGAATTTGTATAAAAGTTTATTGTTTCTGCATAAAAATCTAGCAAGCATAGTATCTTATTGGAGAAGAAATAATATTAAACTTAAACAAAGACAAAATCCTTTCAGATGTGGACAGTTTTCCATCCAATAGACAGTTCTTATACAATCATTGTAGTTATTCTCTTCATATCAATCTAATTAAATATCAATCTACCATCAGCTCCTGGATTTTGGGTTTTTTTTTCCTTCTTTTTTTTTTTATCATTTTTGAAAATAGATTTTTTGGATATATAGGGAATTATAGGGATTTTAATGACTTATAAGGAAAATATAGGAACCTTCAAGTTTATAGGAAAATATAGGAATAAATAGGGACTTGACACCCTGCATTGCTCATTAATGTAACAAATACAGATTACAAAGACATACTGTACCTTTTACTGACTCGGTATTCTGCCGTTTCTAATTTACCCGTTCTTGAATTATGGACTGTGGCTCTATTTAACTAGATTTGGAAAAAAACAGAGTATGGAAATATGCGATATATACAAAGACAAGAAGTCCATGTGCCTTAACAAAAGTTGCATGTTGTTGGTAAAATGAGATACTATACACAAAAGTTGATCAAATTTAGTCAAGTAGTATTTGATAAGAAGTTGCAAACGTTCAAATGTTAATGCACAAGGGACAAAAATAAGTTGCAAAAGGTCACTGGAGTATCTAAGTGACTTAAAATGGATTACTTTGGTTATAGAACAAAATCCATATTGAAAGTCATCCCATGTGAAAATGCGACATTATAATGACTCGATGTGATAAATTCACATTTCTACCTTTCCTAAATAAATTTATGTTTTTCCAGTATCTATATTGTATGGATACACTCTCAGGTCAAGAGGTCATGGCTACACAATACACTGTACATCAGAGAATTCCTGTGTCTCAGACTAAACCTAAGCTCCATATCAGTCACACATGTAAAATGTAAAATTAAGAAATAAAGTATCTATACCACCCTAATAACAAGAGACCTATGGATCTTAACAGCCTCCTGGGTATCACACACACAAATCTTCCATGTACAAACTGTATATATAGGAAGCAGAATGTGTTAATGGTGCAATGAGTGCATCGTTCAAACCTGGAGAACAGATCCCATGATTGATCATTAGTTTCACCACACATCATTGGTCAATAAGTCACAATATGTTCAAAGTATGAGCTTCTAAACATTTCTCTTTATTACAATGTTGTCACATAGATGAAAATTTAAGTGGAAGGATCTAGAACAGAAGCTGGACAGACGGACATGGTGATTCCTGTACACCATCTAAACCTTGTTTCCTAGGACTCTTCCTGTCAACTTAATTTGATTGCTATATGTTCAGACATAAAGAAGATTCTTAGAAATTCAAATATTTTTTCCCCACTAGATGAGCCCTCTCGTTTGACCCAGAAATTTCAGTTTTAGTAAATAACAACATATAACTATGCAGCGAGTCTGTGCTTTACGTTCAGTTTAGTTGTTTGGTGTTCAGGACTTGAGAAGAACAAGATGTGTTTGTGAAACACTGATGTCCCCATATGGGCTACTCCAAGGTTAAGATCATGAGGTCAAAAATGTTGGTACAAAATGAAAGGTCTTGACACAAGGAATACACATGTGAAATATGAAAAAGTTGTAGCCAAGCCTCTCGTTTTTTCAAAAGTAAGTCAAACACCAAGATCAAGGTCACAGGGTGAAAAAAAATTGTACCAAAAAGATAGTTTTGTCACAAGGAATACACATGTGAAACATGCATGTTTCTACCAAAACCTAGAATATTTGTCCAATACTCCAATATCTAAGCATTAATAATAAAATCCATATATTTTTTTTTAGTTGTTTGTGACATTTTCACATTGGATGACATAGTCATTTTTATAAAAAGACTATAAATATGTATTAAGAAAAAGAATCTGAGCTGCTCCAAATGAAAATGTCCCAGCAGCTATCCATTATTACAGGGGGTGCAAAATTATGACAATCAAATTCTTGGAAAATGTATGCTGTGAGGCATCACTTTTTTTCTTTAGAAAATTTAATGCTTTACCATATCAAACATGTTTATGAATATATATGGGAGACGTAAAAATCAATTCCTTCGGCCCCTAGGCTACAGATTAAGACAAATTCACTTTTGTTCCAAGTCTCACTATTAGAAATGGAACACATAGAGAACAACTGAAGCCGAGATCAAAAATGAGTTTGTCTAAGTTTTTTGGCCACTGGGTCTCATTAGATTTTGAAAATATTTTGCAATATGCAATTTCCAAGCTGCACAGTAATTGTTTCTCTTTACTAAACTCATCCAGGTGGCGAGATGCAAAAAGATATTTGTGTACACATGCAAAGGGTATCAGCTGTTTATTAAAGACTCTTATTTTTTGCTTAAATGAAGCTCACAATCTATTATTATATTTTTACTGATTTTTCCAAAATATATCTTGCTGATTCTGTGACAATCATCATAAAATGACTATATGTTAGAAAGTATTCAACATATAGTAATGAATGGTCTTTGCTTTAATTAACCAATTTTTTCTTTTTGTGGTCATTTCTAATGTTTATCATTGACCAATATGAACAGAAGTCTTAGAAATTGCATATTACCAGCCAGTAGCTCAATCATATAGATTACATGTACATATATAATATATATGTTTATCAAGTACATGTACCTGTTTATACACAGGCTACAGGACTTCAACTCACCTCTTCGATATTCTCACTTTTGTTGCCCATTGCCCAAACACTTCTGATCTTTTTAACTACCACAATTGAGTTGCAGACAAATAGCAAAGGACTTAGTTCACCTAATAGAATACCGTATAGTGGTTTCTTTCTGAGAGTTTTAACTTTGGCGATTTTCTAGCTCATAGGTATACAAATAATTCTAGCCCAATATATTATGGTGAACATGGAGTTCCACAGCAGAAAAATTGATAAGCATTCATCAGAAACAATTGACATAAAAAAAACTGTAGTTTATTGACCTCCCAAGCTGAAGAGTGCTACATGTACCATTGACATAGCAACAACTGCTATTCAGAGTGATTTTTCATGTGAAAATACAAATTTTTATTGCAGATACATCTGGGTACAAATTTAGCTATTAAAAAATTGGCAGCATGATATACCAAACTGCTAAAATAAGCCAAAATTATCATCCCACGGAAAATACCAGCTCTACTGTAGTTTGTCCCCAATTCTGATGTTAATAGATACAATTAAACCTCATTATCTCGAACTCAATGGGACTGAGAAAAAACTTCAAGATATCCAAGGATATCGAGGGTAAAATTCTTGAAGAATATGTGGTTGGGACCTCCGAATCACTTTGACATATCCATGGTATTCGAGATATCAGTGTTCGAGATACTAAAGTTCAACTGTACAGTATATAAATATTATTTAGATTGGTTATAGAAAAATCTATTATAACTCTAACAACAAATCTTGGATTTACATGCACAATGTCACAAACTTGTTGATTTCCCATCATTTTCTTTAAACAGGGTAAAATCACAATGAAATTGAGATATGTAAATTTTGATGTGAGAAAATACCTTTGGTTCAGTGTAGCATATAACTGCCTTGAAAATTGGTGGTTTAGAAATAATCTATGTGATGCCATATTTCAAAATAAAAATCTATATTGGGAACAAGAATTTTTATTTTTTGTTTCTGACAACATGGAAATTAATGAATTTTAAAATACTTGATGAATGTTTAAATTTTTGGGCCAGAAATGGCTGTTGTGGTATCTAGTCTAATAGTTTTTATTTCAATATATCAAACCAAAGGTACATGCATTTTTGAAAAGCAAAACGTCATGAGATTTTCATGGAATTTTAAGGAGAATACCATTGACCCTAGCAGAATCAAATTTTGATACAGGATATCCCAAAGGAGAAACCGTTTTCTCTTTCTCTTTCAAAATTTGAAAAGAATACAAAATTTTCAAGGGTTTTAGGTTTGGATTAAACAAAGACTTCTTACAATAAACTCAATTCTAAACAAGATTCATTAAGTAGACAGCAATATATACTCCAGTGGTAAGGAAACTGATATTATAAAAAAAAATATTTATCACGATTTGTTGAACAATTTTGAAACCTATTACATTCAGTTACAAGTAACTCTTTCGAAAAATTTTATACTAGCATCTGTAAATACAACTCATTTAAAGACAAAAGGTCTATGGGCCTTAATGGCCACCTGAGTCTCACCTTTTTGAAAAATGTTAAGTAGAGGTGTTGCATTTTTAGAGTGCAATAAATCCATCTATGACCTTGACTTGGTTAATTGACATGTTAAAAGGTCACAATACACACTATAAGGTCATTAGCAGAGTTTGTGCCAAATATGAGTTTCCACTATCTGTCAATAGCATAATTATGACCTAGAACAAACAGTTCTACCATTTTAAAGATGACCTTGACTTTTGTCACCTAAATTGAATTAAAGTCAATACAAACTATCTACTTATTAGCAATTTTTGGAGTGCTAAACATGAACTACTATCCCTCCGTTACAAAGTTGTAAACAGGAGAATATTCTTAATTTTAGTGACTTTGGCCAAATGACCTTGGCCTGGGTTTCAGACACATGTAGCCTAAAGCAACCTTCCTGGAAAGTATAGAATGTTATCACCACATTACAAAGTTGTCACTTGTACAAATATTTCATGATTAATTTCTTCTCTTTTACTTTACCGGTGACCTTGACCTTGGTCAAATAATCTTGTTCATGGGTCATTACCCATCAACCTTTTGCACTAAGTATGAGTTTTTAAATCTCTCCATTACATATATATGACAAGACAAAAGGGAAAGCAGATGGACAAAGAAATACATGCCCCTCCCCCTTGTTTTTATTGTGAGCTTAAATCAGTAGTTATCAAAAATTATATTGAACTTACTTTTGGTGTAGCTAGTCTTTTGATGGTCTCAATTTCATGATCTGCAACCACATTATGGTAAACAACGATCCAGGGATCCAGGTACACCTCCTCTTCCTTGGCAGGCTGTAAAAGCAGCAGGGGGTTGTTCTTGTTCACATAGCGACACTTCAATTTGTGCTTCAGTTTGTAATCCTAAAAGAAAATTTGTGCGTTTTAATGTACGACATCACATAGTACGTACCACAAACATATCACAGCTTCGACTTGTCTGCTTTCAATAAGGTATGTTTCACTTGCATATCATGACTCACAACAGACTGACAAATGAATGGATGTCTGGTCCATTAATTAAAAGCAACATAGAAACCATTCCTGATGTATATAATAAGGAATATTCAAAGTGGATTAGCATAGTTATAATTGCACTTTCTTTAAAACAAGAAATATTTAAGAAAAATATATCTCCCCCCCCCCCCCCCCCCCCCCCCCGTGGCAATAATGAACAAGATCGATAATGGCCAATTCCGAAGATGGCCAAGGTCACAAGGGCAAATATCTTGGTACCAGTAGAAAGATCTTGTCAAAAGTGCTATGTACAATATGAAAGCTCTAATATTTACCATTTAGAAGTTATGACCAATGTAAAAAAAAATAAAAGTAGGTCAAATGTCAAGGTCAAAAGGTTCAATACCAACGGAAAGGTCTTGTAACAAGGAATACTCATGTTAAATATCAAAGCTCTATCACTTACTGTTCAAAAGTTATTAGTAAGGTTAAAGTTTTAAAAAAATAGGTCAAACTCCAAGGTCAACATCACGGGTCAAAAATGTTGGTACCCACGGAAAGGTCTGGTCACAAGGAATACTCATGTGAAATATCAAAGCTCTATCACTTATTGTTCAAAAGTTATTAGCAAGGTTAAAGTTTTCAAAAAGTAGGTCAAACTCCAAGGTCAAGGTGTCAAAAATGTTGGTACCCACGGAAAGGTCTGGTCACAAGGAATACTCATGTGAAATATCAAAGCTCTATCACTTATTGTTCAAAAGTTATTAGCAAGGTTAAAGTTTTCAAAAAGTAGGTCAAACTCCAAGGTCACGGGGTCAAAAATGTTGGTACCCACGGAAAGGTCTGGTCACAAGGAATACTCATGTGAAATATCAAAGCTCTATCACTTACTGTTCAAAAAGTTATTAGCAAGGTTAAAGTTTCAGACAGAATGACAGAATGACAGACAGGACAAAAACAATATGCCCCCCGATCTTCAATCTCGGGGGCATAAAAAGATCAACTTTACATTTAAAATGTCTCTAGTGACAGTGAAATATATGGATCATCTACCAGTGAGAGGCAACTGAGCAGACATTTCCAAATAACCATTTCATTTGCATCATGACCTTGTGCCTTGAAAACCATTGAGGGCCACTCTTTAGTGGGCATCGGTGCACAAAGCTTGATATCTGTCAAGCAAACATTTCTCAAGATACTGAGCGGACAATATCTCATGTCCTGAGGAGTTTAACCTTGTGACCTCAAAATCAATACAGGTTATCTACACCATATGACGTACACAATTTGATGTCTGTCAACAAAAGGGTTCTCATGATATTGAACAAACCATATTTTATGTCCAGAGTAGTTTCATTGACCTTGTGATCTCAACCAATAGGGTTCATCTTCTCCTTAGGTACAGCCAGTGTACCAGGTTTGATGTCTATAAAGCAAAGGGTTCTCAAGATATTGAGAAAAACAATATCTTACTGTGTCCCATTTGACCCTTGACCTTGTGATCTACTTTTAGGGACAAACACTGTACCAAGTTTAGTAACTGTCAAGCAATGGATTCTTTAAATATTGAGCAGAAAAGACTTTGTCTACAGACAAACAGACTGACCCTTGACCATATGACCCAAAAATCAATAAGGGTCATCTGCTCTCTAGGAGCAACCACTGTACCAAATCTTGTAAATGTCAAGCAAAGGGTTTTTTGGATATCGAGCAGACAAGACTTGATCCACAGACCGACCAACAGGTGCAAAACAATATGCCCCCTCTTCGCCTATTGGTATTTGAAATGTTCAAATGCTAATGTACAATGATGGCCAAAACCAGATTGCAAATTGGTTAAAAATACATGTATCCGACATTACATGGGTCTTCTCTCCTCTACACAGACTCTCGTATGTTTGGAATTCCTCAGATTTCCGATATTCATCAAGAGGTCGTGTATTGTATTCATTAGGTTGATCTTCTATTTCTTCTGCCTCTCCGTCTTCGCCGCGCCTGCGTTCCTTTCTCCGCTGGTCCTCCAATAGTTTTACATAATAATTGCGGTTGTTCTGTGCCCTTGTATGGTGTGGCACTGCAAAAAAGGTTAAAATAAATTGTGCGATTCAACTTTCATTAGTGTGGCTTGCTGCAGAACTGTAGCTCTGAGAAAATATTGGGACACATCCGACAGCTACAGATCCACCCCTTATAAAAACCTTCGATTTATGATGCACCAAAAAAAAATGTGCACCATTTTTCTAAGTCCAAGGGACACAACTCAGTCAAAAGTCATTCAACCATAACTTGACCTAGATATTATCATAATGTATTTATATATATGCATATTATATACCAAATTTCAGTTGAACGTGTGCTCTGTAGCAGAGATTACTAAATATCATTCTGATGGCAAGCGTCACAAAAGAGCCCAGGCTTTGTGGCATTATCTAACAGAGACTCAAACTTGATCTTGATATAACTTCATGTAAAAATCTTCTATTCAATAGATGCAACGATAGCCAAAAGAAAATCCAGAAGTTTAAGGTCCATAACTCTTTTAAAAAATAGGTCAGTAAAGCCTCAATAGACGGACAAACAGACAGACTGATAAGAAATAAACTTTGATTTAAACAAGCTTTAATCTATAGCTTTCAATTCAATGTAGATACTTACACAGTGCCAGAAGTTCATTGGTCAGCACTAGGGCTCTTTCTATATTTCCTTGCTAAAAAAAAAAAAGAGCAACTTAAAGATTAACTTCTAAAAGGAGAAATCCATTCCATGACAAAATGTGTTTGTGACGTTGCATATTGATTTTGTATTATGTACTATTTAAATCAATGAAATACTGATATTCTTAAAACAGTTTTAACACCAAAATTCAATCACAAAACCAGACAAGATGTCCATGGGCCAACAAATAAGAGTTGCAAGTTGTTGGTGAAATTAGTGCATCTCTCAACTTTTAATTTGTGTTCACCATTTAATACACTTTCATATCATCCATCAAGAAGCTGAAGCCCACAAAAATGTTTCTACTTTTGACCTTGGTTTGGGTAATAACAAACTCTTAGGTCAGTAAGGAATTTTTGCCTCAAGTAAAAGCTTTTAATTTGTGCCACAAATAGTTACTTTCAACTTTTTTCTACGTTAATGTTTTTTGAGACAATTTTCAAAGAGATTTCCTACATATTTGGCACAATGATACAAACAAAACTGAATGTACACCTTATGAGGATACTTTTATATCAATTGAGCAATTATACTGTACATTCATATGTACAAAGAACCTTCTTGTGGGCCAATCCTGGCTTTGCAACTTCTGATTTGAACAAACATCCCACTCTAATTTTACTTTTGTTAAGGGGACATGATTCTCCATTCTAACAAACTTCAATTTCCATCATACAAGGACACTTTGTGTCGGGTGAATATGGCCCTGTGATTCCTGATAGGAAGTTGAAAATGTGAAAAGTTGACATCTTTATCAGTCCATTATTTAGAACCTCAGTAACTAATGTTGATCGTAATACAATCATCTATGATGTGTTACATCACTTGTATATATTACCCTAGTAAGCATAAGATATCTTGGTAGGGGCATGATATTCTCTGTAACTATGAAAAGCATAGAGTAACAAAATAATTATTTCCTGTTGTCCGCAAATAACCATGGTCATGCATTGAACAAACACAAACCCCTGATCGTCAATGCATGTCTAACCTAGTCATTTTTACACAGTCCTTTTTCTTTTTTAAGATCATTTTAAATTTTGATCCTCTAATGTGAGGAAATCCCTAATAACAGTATTGTTTAGACACTCAATTTAAGAATCCCCAGTCGACTTAAAAGAGAGCTAAAAAATGAAAAAGACAGAGAGAGACAAAAAAGAGATGTTCCCAGTGTCAAGAAGGAATTTAGATTCCCAATTACATGTAGTTAGACTCCGAGCAACTTAAAACCATCCATACAACAAATTCCTTACTCTTCCTATAGTCGAGTATATACTCACCTAAACCTAATACATTGTCACCATAGTTATCATAAACACCTAAAGAATACAGCAGTATAAAACCTCCAATAACCTTCTTAACCAAGATCTGTGTAAAACCTGCAATAACCTTCTTATCCAAGATCTGTGTAAAACCTTGATCTTCAAGCTCAGATTTTATTTTCAATGAAATCTCTTGACCTTGGGGACTCTTCACAAATTCTGACAATTATGTAATTATTTCATAAATAATCCCCACTCTTAAATCATACCATCATAGAGGCATAAGACAAATAGTCAAGAACTAAGGTCCTTGGTACTGTTTTATTTTTCTCATCTTCCTCTCTTTCCAAAGACGTCTGCATCCACATGGCAGTATGGTAAAAGTCTTCATCCTGGTAGGCCAGTCGCCCAATCTCAAAGCAATCATTGGCTGCAAGAAGAGTGATCTGTGGCCATTTTCTGTTTGATGAGTTATTCCCCATGCTTGGCTGATCACATGCTGTTATGGCAGTAATTAATGCATGCCATGCAGCTCTTATATTAGTAGGGAGTTCACAGCTGAATGCATTTGCTGTACAGTTAGAAATAAAAGCATCAATTCAATGCACCTTTTGTGCATGATTGTTATTCTTATTCAGTTTTCAGAGAAAGAAAGGGATGAAAAATTCTAATATTACAGGTTTTAGAGCTCAGATTCTCAAGACACAACACTGAAACTCAACTAGGAACCATGCATAACATGCCTAGCTCACCCTGCCTGTATGGAACAGCTAGCAGATTGTAATTCAATACCCCTCCCATTCCCACCCATCCCTCCCCCCATTTAATCACATTAAACACAATATGGTGCTGTGAAATAAACTTTGTTTCATATTTTTTATTTCCATCTAAATAAACAATTAAAGGTCAGGATTTACAAAGCAGGGACCTCTGTTGAAGTCCAGAACTGCTGAACAACAATGGTTAGTCCCTAAACCTGATTCCAAAAGTATTCACTCCTTTTTCCTCTGGTGTTGGGTTTTGTTTACCAAGCAACAAGTACATGGGCTCAAACAAGAGTACCAGAAACTGTACAATATATGTCTGTCACTGGAAATGACAGTTACTGGAAATGGTCACAAGGTTATGTAGGGTGTCTTTCCTAAGCCATGAGAAGTAGAACTTTAATTAAGGTAGTACTCTACATCGTCATAATGGCTGACTTCCTTTAAAAACATGGATGACAAAATCGATATCAGCAATATTTGACTTTTCCTTTTCCATTTAAATACCTAGCCGAGTAGCTCAATAGGTTAGAATACTGACTGCTGAACTGTACGTCGCAGGTTCGAGTCCAGCGGGGGTTTTAAATTTTTTTTCAGATTACCTTCTACTAAAACTGTATTTTTTGACAAAATAAAGTAAATTTGAAAATTTTCAAATTCAAAATATTTTTGTACATATCCTACACTTTTCATCTACATCAAATTTCTCTGGTGTAGCATACCTCCTTAAGGTAGTATCAGCCATTATCAAGCTGTGACATGCTTTCTTTTGCACAGTATTAATAAAAGGTCCTAGCTTAAAACTCTGACAGGAGGCAAATAGATAAACCATCAGCTCTGTGTGGAAAATATTTCCCCAAACTTGCCGGAGTTCAACAATTACCATCAAAGAAAATTAGAAAATTACCGGGAATCAAATTCTTACAATACACACATCTTCAAGTTGTTTACAAAGGTCTTGGTTTGAAAAGTATGAGGAAAGGACAAACCACGTTCTCACTTTGTAATATTTCTTAAAAACGGATGATTCGTTCAACAACCTGTAATTTTCTCAAAAATTGAAGAAAACCATTGCCATATGCATATCTTCAATATACCCATACAAACACTCGATAGAACAAGAAGGTCCTCACTTGAAAAACTAGGAATTTGATGGACAAATCATGTACCCTCCATATAACAAAAGGGCAAAACTGCTGCAAGAGGTTGAAATATATCAAAATTGCAGCATGATCTAGAGTGACCCACAAAGAAGCTACACATTAAAGGGGCATGGATATGATTTGAGCTGAAAATCCTAAAATTAACAAAAGTATTTCTAATGGTCAACCAAAATTTGAATATCAGTGGTTGAGTTACAAGTGAGATACAGCACTCACAATTCTTTGTTATGGGTTTGTGCCATGTTTTTGTTTACATATAGATTACTTATAGAAAATAGCATGTTTAAAACAAAAGGAGATGTGACAAACACTTGAAACTATTTAATTGTGTTCAAAACTAACTTGTAAATTGAAAAAATCTGCTTAAAACAAAAAACTTTTTATAGTAAATTTAACCAAAGTAAGGAAGGACTATGTGTGGAACTGTTACTACTGTAACCAGAACTTAAATCCACAGTAACACAATGCACTTTTTAAAAACTCTCAATATTTATAACCACAGTGAAACGAGTTTGGAAAACGTGATGCTGCCAAAACCAAGTCTGTTAGAATCAAAATCTAAACTGATTTGTAATTAATCATCATTATACAACTGCATACATCAGCGTAATAGAACAGGTCTGGGATTTTATGTCCTGTTATGTCATTTCTAAACTACAGCAATCAGTACTTACTTTATAGAGGGAATAGGTCAGAAAATCGAGTAATTACTTTATAGAGAGAATAGATCAGATAATCCAGTACTTACTTTATAGAGAGAATAGGTCAGATAATCTAGTACTTACTTTATAGAGAGAATAGGTCAGATAATCTAGTACTTACTTTATAGAGAGAATAGGTCAGATAATCTAGTACTTACTTTATAGAGAGAATAGGTCAGATAATCTAGTACTTACTTTATAGAGAGAATAGATCAGATAATCTAGTACTTACTTTATAGAGAGAATAGGTCAGATAATCTAGTACTTACTTTATAGAGAGAATAGGTCAGATAATCCAGTACTTACTTTATAGAGAGAATAGATCAGATAATCCAGTACTTACTTTATAGAGAGAATAGATCAGATAATCCAGTACTTACTTTATAGAGAGAATAGGTCAGATAATCTAGTACTTACTTTATAGAGAGAATAGATCAGATAATCCAGTACTTACTTTATAGAGAGAATAGATCAGATAATCCAGTACTTACTTTATAGAGAGAATAGATCAGATAATCCAGTACTTACTTTATAGAGAGAATAGGACAGATAATCCAAAATATCAACTTTCTCGGCTGTACGATTTTTTTCTATCGTCACCAAGGTCAGGGCCTTTTCCATCCACATTGTTGTGTGATAAAAATCTTCTTCATTATATGTCATCTTTCCAATTTCCAAACAATCCGATGCTGAAATGATATTAGTAACATGCTGCATGCTAAATACCACACAGATTTGTTACAATATGATCTAATCACAAACACTGTTTATAACTGATTAGTCTTGGTGGAAACTATTTTGTGAATAGCACACGCTGATTATGACCCCATTTTAAGTCTTAAAACAGTAATTTCAAAATTTCACCATAACCACCCCCCCCCCCTCCCCTAACCATTCCTTTATTAACAATAACTGTTTAAAAGATATTTGCAAAAGAAAAACAATGTACAATTCAATTTAAACAAGAGGCCCATGGGCCACAATACTTATCTGAGTCACCTTGGCCCATATCTAAAGATTTTCCCTACACATATTCACATGTAAAACTTTTATCCCTATTGTGGCCCCAACCTACCCCTTGGGGGGCATAATTTTTACAAACTTAAATCTGCATTATATCAGGAAGCTTCCATGTAAATGTAAACTTTTCTGGCTCAGTGGTTCTTGAGAAAAAGATTTTTAAAGATTTTCCCTATAATTTCCCATGTAAATCTTTGATCCCCTATTGTGGCCCTGCCCTACCCCGGGGGCCATGGTTTTAACAAACTTGAATCTGCACTGTCAGGAAGCTTTCATGTAAATATAAACTTTTCTGGTCCAGTGGTTCTCAAGAAAATTTTAAAAGATTTTCCATATATATTTGCATGTATATCTTTTATCCCCTATTGTGGCCCAATCCTACCCCCGGGGAACCATGATTTTAACAAACTTGAATCTGCACTATGTCAAGAAGCTCTCATATGAATTTCTGCTATTCTGGCCTAGTGGTTCTTAAGAAGAAGATTTTTAAATGACCCCACCCTATTTTTGCGATTCTTTGAAGTAGGCATGACCCTTCATTTGAACAAACTTGAATTCCCTTTACCCAAGGATGCTGTGTGCCAAGTTTGGTTGAAATTAGGCCAGCAGTTATGGAGAAGAAGATGAAAATGTGAAAAGTTTACTACAACAATGAACAACGGACAAATTTCGATTTGAAAAGCTCACTTGAGCCTTTGGTTCAGGTGAGCTAAAAATGAGGAAGAGAACAGAATAGCAGTTTATCTTTTTTCAATAGTAATCCTTCAGAGTTTTTTTTTTCTTTTTTATTGTAGGAGAGCAATTAAGACAGTTATTAATATTATAGTCCCACTTTCAGTATATGAAAAAATTATCCCCCCCCCCCCAAAAAAAAACACAAACCAAAACAACAAAAAACACCTAACTATTACATGTACGTCTTCATCTTCCACTTCATTTTAAAGAGACACTGCAACTCATTTTCCACATCTTCTTCGTATTATTTTTAAAACATATCAATGCTGAAAATGTTGAACAAATTTGCTCTCAACTGCATGCACTTTGAGGATCATCCAGAATTCAAAGGTTTCCTAATGCTGACTCTGACTTCTAAATGTATATTTATATCATGTGATTTTAAATGACAGATAAGGTTTTTTTCTTTTTAAAGAAAAATTTATTTACATACCCCTTAGGGAGGTTCTGTGTGAATTCTCCCTTTTTCAATTATGGGATTGTTCTGTTTCTTACAATTAAGTAATTATCAATCATTATTCTACCCTTCCTTGACCAGTGTTCTTAAACCAAACATGTGTTGAGAATTAGCACTAACTAACTAATCAAGCAGAAGCTTCACTAATCCCACATGTGTTTCATCTAGCTCCTTTATCCAACGGTCATATGGATACCCCGGGTAAATTTTATTTCATGTCTGATTTTTATCTTGCTCTATTTTTACCCCCTGGCCTTCTCTTCCAGAAACTGTCACAATTCTGTGTCTCGCTGGACACCATGCATGCTGCAATGTTTACATTCAGTGCACATTCGTCTGAATACCAAAAGAAAGAAACCTTTTTTTTTGATGCGCCATCAAAAAGTATGAATTTTTATGATAAAATGAGAATTTTCAACTATAGAAATGATTCATTTTTGCAATGTTCTTACTTTGCCACAAAATTTGAGAAAGTTGTGGTAACATTGCCCTTTCATGATTTTTGTACAAAATGAACTGTAGTGTCTCTTAAACATTTTCCTCTTATTAAACTCTTACTCACTGTTGTTTTTATGATTTTATTCAAAGACAAAGATATATTACTCCTAATATTGAACAAAAGAGACAGTCTTACTTTAATAGAATGAAATATTTAATACACTTGAAGGAAGAGGCTGAATCTACAAGTAAGCACTCATTCAACATAAAGACCCGATTGTCCGATTAGATGTTAACTGTTCTCTAACATGCTAAGCATTTAAACTTCTAATTCTATAAGCTAACACAAATATTGTATTCAGTGGACTTCTTTAGGGAACATGTCATGCAGAACACAAAAATCATCTGAACATATCAAGGTGGCATTTCAAAACAATGATATTTTTCGGTTGTAAATAATCACATGCAACTTTAAAGATTGCTTTTCAAATGAGGCAAACTGTTAGGCAGAACATTAAACTAGAGCTGTCCTAACGGGACTAATAACCTTACAGGGAACACCCAAAACTGGGTAATTTGATAAACTGGAAAATTGATAGGGATCCTCTATATCACACATGATTCTGTGCGTTGGTAAATCAAGTTGAAAATAAGGCAAGGAAACTGCTTTCCAATCTAAGAGTCCAGTACACTTGGCGTTTGAACCCCAAAATTGATAGGGATCATCCTCATCCTATCATGAGTCTATACTTTAATATGGTGACTCCAGATGTGAAGAAAAATCACACGAAGCCCAGAATCAGTTTGACCTTTGACTCCAAAACCACTTATGATGATCCTTGCCTCATGTGCTCACTATTGATGTTAAAATCAACAAAAAATGAAATGGTAGCTTTTAAACCATCTATAGGTTTATTCCATCTTTATTTGACCTTTGGACCCATTTATATACTATCAGTAAGATATTTGTCTCCAAGTTTCATTATTACTATACTCTAGGTAAAAAGGAAATCCAGTTATGACTCCAAAACTCTGGTCTTTCATCAGTGCCTTGTTGACCTGACCTTTTGACCCCACAATCACTAGGGATGTTCCTAATGTTCCCATGGACTCATTTGCGAAAGTTAAATCAATCAAATACAATGTTATACCTTTTAAAACTGCTTAACAGGACAGACAGACGAACAAGAGGTGATTCCTAAAAGCATATTCATCAAGTGATAGGAATGAATTGAAATGCAATCATATAACATAACTTGGTGCAGATTACCCTTTTCATTCATTCCTTCATAGTTTTTAATTGTATTCTGCACCACATTAGGTTATAAACAATAACACATAGCTATCAAATTTATAATTCCATAAGTAAAGCTTGTCATACAAAACCTGAAACTTACACCAAAAGCCCTACCTGTAATTTTGACACAAAAAATTCCCTGACGATTTCCAAAGCCTCACATTTCTTTAAAAAGGTAAATTTTCAGAGGAAATCTTCATTCGGTGTCCTAGGTTTAATTTGCTAGACTTTGAGGAAATCATCATTGAATGTCCCAGGTTTATTGAATGTCCTAGGTTTACTTTGTAAGATTTACAGGAAATCTGCATTGTATGTCCCAGGTTTACTTTGTAAGATTTACAGGAAATCTGCATTGTATGTCCCAGGTTTACTTTGTAAGATTTACATGATTTACAGGAAAGCTTCATTGAATGTCCCAGGTTTACTTTGTAAGATTTACAGGAAAGCCTCATTGAATGTCTCAAGTTTACTTATTTTCAGTGTATGTTTCAAGCTTTACTTTTACTTTTGACTTCATCCAATCAAAAAATGGCTTTGGAGCATTAACAGTATATCATTTACTTTATTCAATAAAAATACGAAGGTCATTAAAACAATATGTAGACTTTTGTCATAGCTATGTTTTTTAATGTCATATAATAACCAAATTCAGTAGACAAATTTTAACAATAAATCAGAATAATTTGATTTTTTAAAGAATTATACATATCATGATAAATTTCAAATTATATAAAATTTAATGCTGTAAAAATTATGTCATGAAGCATATAAAAATTTGGTAATTTACAAACAAAACACTATATAATGTTTGTCATGTCTCACTAAACTGGTGCTAAAAAAATAGAATTAAATGTTGAAATTGAGTGTATTTCACTTGCCAAACTGTGACAAAATGTATTGCTTCGTTGAGCAGAAATCAATTGCAGAAGACAGATATTGCTCATCAAATAAAACAAAAAACAATGCAACGTGAAGGACGTCACGGAGCAGGGATTAGAAGTACAGTTTTGTGTTGCACACAGGTAAACTCTAAAATGAGGAAGGCAATTTATCAAAGGTGAGTTGTGCATTTGTGCATAAATGGTACAGCTAGTTTAAGAATTTAAAAAGAGACTCTGAATCGGATGAATGAACGCCTGAGAGGAAATGGATTATCAGTAAAAATCTGTTCAAAAGAGTTAATAAAGTCATGGAAATTGATGAGCAGTTCACTATTGCGGAACTTGTTATGGCAGAGTTTCACAGAAAAAAGACACTGAAAATACTGACAAACTAAGCTACTTGAATATTTGTTAGCAAACAAAGTGTTGAGCGGTATAGAAACATTTCTAATGGGTGGAGAATGCCCAAAAGGCTGTGTTTGAAATGTAAAGGGGAAGAATTTTGAGAATCTGTCATGATGCTATGTTTTTTTATGTTACTATGTTGTCAAGAGTGCTCAGTGGTAATAAAACATGTTGATTGTGAATTAAAGTTACACAAGTTTTATTTAATCAAATTGAATGAAACTGCACATATCAATAAAATAAATGTTTTTACAAATAAAAATGTGTTGATTTTGAATTTCTGAAAAATAATATGACAAAGAGCGACATAGTCTACATATTTTTTTAATGACCTTCGTAAAATAAATTAAATATATCATTTTGATTTTGTTCAAATTTAAAATGGAATCCTACCACCCACACACATGTATTCACTTTGGAATTATGACCTGTTGACCTTTAAACTCACCTGACATTGACCTGGATACCATGGACCTGATATGACCTTGGGCCAGGTGATTGGTGTCCAGCTGATACGTGTCTTGCAAGCGTAACAATGCCGTCACTGCCCCCTTCAGATCCTCGTAGGTGGGCAGGTAACCTTTCAGTTCCTCTATTCTTTTGTGAACCTCTGTAGAATGGAAATCAGCTCACTCATCACAATTTTACAATGTAATACGTGATAAACTGTAAACAATTTATGAACGATATATACAGTATGTGTACTTTATATAAGCATATAATTATAGGTCTGGAACAATTTGGTGCAATCATGAATTAGAGCTCTAAATGTCCCTCAATATATCATTTATGATATCTTATTATCAGCAATAATGTTTAGTTTCACGCTGGTATTAATGTTGTATGGTGAATAAGAGCACATTCCATATGATATCTGACTGCACAGCACTCCTGATTTTCAAACATGATCATATTTACATTCTGTTTACATGTAAGGATTTGAAAGTGTCCCTGAATATTCAGATTTCAAGAAATTTCTGTACCCAACAGCTGAGTGCAACAGCTATCGAACAGCCTTAGCTGCTTTGTTCCAATGTGATTGGCTAGTTTGGCATTGCGATGTCACACATTTATGATTACTTTAAGAAATTTTAAGTTTTACTGAATAAAAATAAGAGAAATACTAGTAGATGTCCTTATGGTCAAAATCATTAATGTTCAATTCTGATTCTAGTCATAAGTGGCTTTTGTTCCAAGTATGAATCACAAATATCATTAAAATATCAAGGCATGGTCTGAACAAATATTTCTTTTTTCAGTTCAAACCATGATTATTTTATTTGTATAAACTGTCAAAAGACAAGTATATCATCAAATAATATTCAGAAAAGGATTTGGAAACACGTTAACACAACTTATTTTTCACAATAATGACCTTGACCTCAGTCAAATGACCTTAGTTTAGGGCCATGACACATTGCAAGATCATAAGCAAAGTATGGAGTAAAACATATTTCAGATAGATGCATTTTCAGTTTATGAGCCATACAACACCCTGGGGCTGGAACCAATAAAGAACAATATCATGTCACAACCTTCACTTGTTAATCTTAGAATACCATGGCAGTGAATATTGGACAATTTTACCAGTAGATGATGATAATTTTTTTTTGGTTTTTGTGATATCAAAGGACTGACATATGTACCTTATAAGTGGTATTTTTAGCAAGATGCAAATTTAGCAATTTGTCTATAAATTATGGGTATATGTATTTAGTGAGAACTAATTTTAGTGACTTTAGAATTCCAAGAAAGAGCTATTATCCCCGATATGAAATAAATATTAGCGATATTCAATTTTAGCAATCTCAACACTGTCTATGTTGATGAGTATTGAATTAATCAAAACTAATCTTCAGTATGTAAGTACATAAAATGTCATGGCTATTACCATTTTCTGGGTCACTCTTAAAGTTTGGAGCAACCTCCTTATCCCAGTCCAACGTGAATCGCTTCATGTATAAGTAAGCATTGATTGGATTGGCCAAGAAGTTCTTCTCGCTGGCTAGGGCTTTCTCACTGTGCTCTGAAAAGTCCTCTGCGATTCTAAAAGCATATCATTTAAAGAAATTTTAGTTAGTTCACCAACGCCATAGCAACTCCTCCATCAAAACATGTATGACAAAGCATGCTATATGTATGAAAATATTATGCAAACTTTAAGAATATACTTAAACCTGGGCCCAAATATTCACCCTGATTCCAATTATCAATATGATGATATATATATTTATATATACATTCTCAATGACAGTGTAGCACGTGACAGTGTGGCAAGAATTCCATCATTATCAAAAGCAAGTTTATCGACTTGCCTAGATGGTCGAGTGATCTAGTGCGCTGGTTACATGCTACTAGGAAATTTGGTTCCGCAGATTGTGAGTTCAACCCCGGGTAAGGGCGGAAGTGGGTAATTGGGTATCCAAATAAAGTGAAATTTTCTGTGCTTTATATTAAACATTTCTTCACTTAGGGCAGTTTCATTTAAGAGTTCATTGCTATTTCCATGCTTTATATAAAATATTTCAAATGCAATGTGTATCTTGTATGATCCTCTTAAATAACTGTATCCCATTTCCATTCTCAATGACCGTGTAGTGTGTTACAGCGAAAATTCCATTATCATCACGAGCAAGTTTATCGACTTGCCTAGATGGTTGAGCAGTCTAGCGTGCTGGTTACATGCTGCCCGGAGATTTGGTTCTGCAGGTCGTGAGTTCAACCCCGGGTAGGGGCGGAAGTGGGTATCCAAATTAAGGTGGATCAATCCTCATGTGACTTATCAATATTAATGGTTAAAGTGCAAATTTCCATTCAATATAGTTAAATTTAATCAATAACCAAAAATAAATGTGTATGTTGCCACATTTTTAAAGATGCCAGACAAACAAAAATGGAAGTTAACATCAGAAAATCACACATTTACATCATACAGAATAGTTAAAATAGATAAAAACTTGTTGAAATAACAAATTTTAAATGCCAACAGTTTAAAAAAAAAACTGTTAATTCATAAACATGCATAAATTAATTGTGGATAATAGGGAAATCATGTATAATAGGCATACACTAAAAGAAATACCAGCATAGGAGTTATTGCCCTTGACAACATTTTTTTAATCATAAAGAATTGATTATCTATGGAAAATATAAACTTTTTCAGTATCAATAGATTACCAATTTTTATTTTTATTTTATGCAGTGATTAATTAAAATTCCTTTGAAAGATATATTTCTGTCATGTGCAAAGTTTAATTTACTAAAGATTTTTGCAAAAACCTATGACATCACATGAGGACCGATCAACCTTAAGTGAAATTTTCTGTGCTTTATATATATATAATAGATAATCACTGCATATTTTCTTTGAAATTTAAGGTAACAAATTAACAGTAGCAATGTGCTAAATCCACGTAACAAATTAACAGTAACAATGTTCTTCATCTAGGTAACAAATCAACAGTAGCAATGTGCTATATCCTGGTAACAAATTAATGGTAGCAATGTGCTATACCTTGGTAACAAATTAACAGTAGCAATGTGCTGTATCCTGGTAACAAATTAACAGTAGCAATGTGCTACATCCACATAACAAATTAACAGTAACAATGTGCTTCATCTAGGTAACAAATCATCAGTAGCAATGTGATATATCCTGGTAACAAATTAACAGTAGCAATGTGCTGTATCCTGGTAACAAATTAACAGTAGCAATGTGCTGTATCCTGGTAACAAATTAACAGTAGCAATGTGCTGTATCCTGGTAACAAATTAACAGTAGCAATGTGCTACATCTAGGTAACAAATTAACAAATGGAAGCTAGGTGCTCCTGGTGCCATGTCAAATATTCAGAATATAGTGTGTCTGTTCCTTCGCCAAGCAGCTGGCATTAGAAGTTTAAGTCACAGGTCATTTAAATGTGACCCTAAAAACAAAGGCCACATGTTACAGTAGGCATTGGTAGAGAACTCTCACTGCTACAACCTTGAGCACCAAGCATAGGTCAAAAGTTCAGCTAATGACATCTCTACACAACTGAAAATTCTCAAATGGAACATAAACCAACATACAAACATACATGTCCCTTATGTAATCTGAGAACATATAATTACTCAATATTAAGCAACACATCAATACTGATTGACAATATACTTCTTTTAAAACTTTCTTGCACATTTCTTCAGAATTTGGCATTTTCTTGACTTTTGTCCTGATGATCTATTGTTTAACTTTAAAGTGTGTTACAACATACTTGTCAACCACACTTATCCTTGCAATCCTAGCAGATGGTTAAGAACTCAAAAAAATTTGCATCATCAACATTCTAATGAACATAATATGACCAGTTCATACAAGATTCTCTTTACGGAATATTTGAATATCCATCACACAGCGACATTTAATTACATCAGATAATGATGGATGAATTTGCTACACAGCATGGGACAGAGAAAACGGAAATTCATCTTAATGCATCAATATCCTGTCTACTGTTAATTCAAAACCTTTATTAAGACATTCCTGTAAGAATATTTATATCCATATATGTTATACCTTATTCATCCATTGTGGCACTGATGCAGTGTATTTTCTTTGATGACAAATTTCCATATTTGCCTTTTATTTTAATAAACATTAGTTATAAGTGTAAAATCTAAAGTAAACTAGCATGGTGCCGCGCCATGCCCTTTTTAATTGTACCATGCCCTTTTTTCTCTATAAATTTTTTTAAAAGGCTGGTGGCATTAACAAAGTTACTAGCCCAAGATTGCCAGTTACTAATCCATGAACTACTGACAGTTATATAACAAAAAGCCTAAAAATGGAGTTGATATATGCAAGCTAAAATACAGATATGCAAACAATGGTCAGTTTCATATCTTTTTGTTTGATAGCTTCAGGCCAAGTGGTAAATGATTCAGTTTAATCATAATTTTAGGGCATTTCATACTTTCTACATAGAATGTGAACAACCTTAAAATGCAAGCGTCTGCAAAGGAGTTATAAACTTTCCCTTGACATTTGGATTTCGCAATATCTTGATCTGTTTTACAGTACGTTTGTATTTGCAATGCATGAGACTTTTCTCTTCATCAAAGGACAACAGTCATGTGGTGTGGCCCACTTTATCTGTTTAGCTAACGTTTTCTCGTAATTGTTGAGTGAAAAAAGGTAAAGATAATGAACATTGATCAGATCATATATAAAGAATAAAAAATCAAGGACATTGATACTTCTCCATTTTGTCACACCTGTTGCAGTAGCTAAGTGGTAGAATGTTCACTTTGTAGCCAGGAGGTCGTGAGTTTGAGCCCCGTTCGTGCCATGACTCAGTCAACCATACAATGTTAATATAGGTAGTGATTGCTCCTTCGCCAAACACTTGGTTTTTAGAAGTGAGAATCATGGGTCTTTCGGATATATTACCTTAAAAATGGAGGTTCTGTGTTGCAGCAGGCGTTTGCACGTTAAAGAACACTCACTGCAATGGCAGTAAGCACTAAGCATAGGTACTTCACCTACAACTAGTGATGTCTCAATAAGACTAAGAGTGAATAACTCTCAATAGGATGCAAAACTAACCATTTTGTCATTGAACTGACAATTACCATCAATGAACTATGCAGATTAAGTTCTTTATTTCGCAATAGAGTTATATATAATTCGTATGTAATGTCGGTAAACATTTACGTTTACTTTCACTTTAGATTTCCTAGCCTGATGGGCTAATGCAGCATTAATATTTGCTCGCCCGATCTCTAAAATTGGTACCCCTGGGCATCGAGTGATGGTAATTGCACACCCCTGGAATCTCAAGTAAAGCAAACTAAATTCTGCCAGCTACAAAGAACTACCAATTTGAAGAGCAAAAATTTTCAGTGCAGCTCATGAAACACTCCTTCAAACATTTTTCAAAAAACACTTGGGTGTCTCTTACGGTAATCAACTCAAAGGTTATGGGTTTAAACCCCATTTGACAAAGAAAATTGACAGTAAAGAGAAAGTTTTTATAGTCTGTTTCTGTTATTTACAGTAAGAATATTTGTTATCTACATAAAACCATTTTAAACTACAAATAATGCATGTTTTTTTTTTATATGTTTTTGTTTACATATAGATTGCTTAATAGAAAATATGTTTAAAACAAATGAGATGTGACAAACACTAGAAACTGTTTAATTGTGTTCAGAAGCAAGTTGTAAATTGAAAAAATCTGCTTTAAGTACATTTCACCTATGTAAACAGAAAAAGGACACAAGCCTTCTTTATCATGTTTATATAACAAAGAATTGTGAGTGCAGAATGATGTATCTCATTTGTAACTCAACAACTGACATTCAAATTTTTCCTGACCATTGAAAATGCCTTAGTTAAGCATTGTAAACATTAAAAATGGAAAAATAAAATTTGAACATTTTCCGTTCAAATCATGTCCATGCCCCTTTAAAGCACTTCTGCAATTTTCTGGTCACATAAACAGAACATTTTTCAGATTAAAATTTGAAGAATATCTATAGATCAATCAATAAGCTCAATGACATTGTTCAAAGTAATTCTATTGCATTTTAAAGAAAACCAATTTTTTGACCAAAACAAAAACAAACAAAAAACCCAGCAAAACTAATAAGTCTTGTATCAGTCTAGAGGTTATTATGCTTCTACTGAAACAATAAAAACGATAAATTGTCTTGGATGGTCTCTATGATTAGGACATGTCAGTTTTTTGTTATCTCAGTGTTCTAAATATAACAGAGTCCTTTATTCTATAATAATCAACAGATGGACAGAAATCCTATCGAATAAGCCACTATGTCAAAATGTAATAAAAGCAGGATTTACTTAGTGTTGTTTTCAGGGACTGTGTTCTGTAACATCTAGGCAAGTGTGACCACAAGAAATACTCTGTTTTAGCACATAAGAACCTACATTCAATTGTTGACTTACATGTATGTTTACCAATTAATGGTTCAAATATTTTGGAAACACGAGAAAAGGAGAAGAGAGATTGTCATTTCTTTCATATGTGATCTCCGTATTTATATTTACTAAATCGAATGTTCTAGCACATGATAATAAAGGCCGTTTCCCTGCGAATTTTCCAATAATAATTCCTCATATTTCCTGTACTGTTTAGGCTCACCTTCTCAGTTTGTCAAGCCGTTTTTCTTCTTCTTGAATGTAATCTTTGATGGCAACGGCGATATCCTTTTCTGCATACAAAGCGGTCTCGAGATGTGCCATGGAGGAAAACAATTCTGTACTAGCAAACGTTGCCACGCAAGCAATCACCATCAAAGATGCCAAAAGCTTCATACTTTTTCTCCAAGACAGAGGAAATTCTCTCTAAACAGCTGATCATGGGAACTTCAATGCTTTGGGTCTCTTTGACAGTGCACGAATAACTTTACTCACTGTTTAAAAAAGTCCTACGTGTCCACCGAAGTAACGGAAATGTTGAATGAGATGAAGCATGGGCATATAAACAGAGTCTGCCTTATCAGGTTACAATTTTTACGAACTAGACGAGTCTATGTTTTGGTGGGGGAGCAGGTTTTGTTACTAACGTTCCACATCCGCAAACCATGAAAACTTGCTTCTATGCGCATGTGAATTTTACTTGTAATGTTGCGACACAGGCACTCGACGTTTTATCTATAATAAAATAAAACTGTGTTCCTATAAACAAAATATTGAATATTTTGTTTATAGAAGACATTTTTTTTTATTATATAGATATTCAAAACGTCAAGTGCCTGTGTATGGACATTGTCGCACACGGGTTCGATGATAGCTCAGTTGAGGAGTATGCAGGCAAGGAGGTGGACCCCTAGGACTATTTTCCGCCCTCAATTTGGGGCTGTAAGGGTACCACCTGGTCCATCAAACGGTGGGGCCACTTTTCAGACTTCTCTAATAAATGACTATAGGGCGTTGGAATAATTATGGTTCTTTTGGCAACTACAAGCCATCTACAGGCTTTCAACCGGGCCCTTATTTTCCTTATTTTTCTACAACAGCCCTTATTTTCCTTATTTGAGCTTTAGAATCCTATAAAAAGTCCTAATTTTTTTGTTGAAATTCCTACATTTTCAAATTTTGAAAGTTCAAATAAATTTGACATAAAGTAAGTGTTGGAATTTATTAAATTTAGTCTTAGAATACTTTCAGAAAATGAATATGTTGATTAAATGTACATCTCAGAAGACATCTTGATGGTTATCAGCTATATTCAGCATTGATTGTGAGCCATGGGAGTCCACTTGAATTATATCACGGTTTGTGCTGAATGCCGAATATGGCTGTTGATGACCACTGGTATGATTTTCTGAGTTGGTAATTAGTTTTTGTATTATTGCTCTTGAAAATGTTGAGTAAAACATTTTTTCTTTCCTATTGATTTGTAAATTTAACCCTTATTTTTGTCTTAAAAGCCCTTAAAAATCCTTTTAAAAAGCTCCTTATTTTTTGATAATTTTGCCCAAAAAATGGCCCTTATTTTTTGCAAAATGTCACTTGAAAGCCTGCTTCTATCGTGTTTAGTTAGCCATATTTTGTTTCAATTTTTCTTACTGGTTCGAAATAGTGAACCCATGTTTCGTCACCATATGCAGTAACAATGTTTGCAAATTGTCTTTCATTGAATTTGGGAAACATTTTGAGTAATTGCTTAGAGGTTTGTACTCGTACCCGTTTTTGGTCATCTGTCAAATATGCTGTATCCATCTGACAGAAATCTTTCGTACTTTCAAAATACGCTTCAAAATGAAATGCACCCGCGATAGCGATATGCTAACAGCTTTGGCAGTATCACAAATTGTGTATCTGCCATCACTTTCAATTATTTCCCTGACTTTTGAGACATTTGCATTGCCCGTTACAGTCACAGGTCGGCTAGATTTTGCTGCATCTTTGACGGACTCTGTGGCAGTCAGAAATTTCTTTCTCCACCTACAAATTGTCTCATAAGATACCTTATCAGACCCATAAACTTCCCCCAATTCAGCAAAAATCTGCATTACCGAGTGATTGAGTTTTGTGCGAACTTTTATATGAACTCTAATTTCTTCAATATTCTCAACCTGTTTCCCAACCATTTTTACAGCAGTGGTCAATGAGTGACTCTATTGAAATGACTATAAGTTTAAAACTATGTGGAGCTGAAGGCTCGTGTTTATGCCGTTGGAAAGGAATTGAATAGAACTATTCAAGAGTATCCTCATCCACGGAATCGTGCAAATCGTTATCGCGTTGTGGTACAATACACATTACATATCGTAAGTATTTTTCTTCTGTGTATGTATTGAATGCTTCTATAAGCGGTGCTCTACAGATACATTTTGTGCACTTCCCGTGTTCAGGGTTTGCACATCATTGCTTCAACAAGCTATCATTTGTTTGGTGCTTCTGTGTACAAGGAGAGTGAAGAACAACAATTGGGCGATTTAAATACAATCGAAAGTTTTAATCCAAAGTGTCACAATTCTTTATAATCATGTTTCCATCTCTACACACAGAAGTGTCGTTATCGTTTTAAACATCCCAAAAACCTCAGGATACGTTCCCTCCATGTGGTCCTCCGTCTCGCCACCACACGGGGTTCCTCAGCAGGAGAGAATCCCGTGGTGCAGAGTTTGGGTTTTACTGGTTTGGTCTCGTTTTGTGTGTTCTTGGGGGGTCCTTGATCACTAGGTTCTGGTGAGAGTTTGAATGTTTCTACACTGGATAAGAACACCTTCCGTGGAATGAATTTGTGTATTTTGATAGCTGGTTTCAATGCAGACAGAAATCCAGTATTGTCTAATCTACTTCTGATACCCTCGGTCCTTTCCGTAAGCTCTTCTAAAATAGTGTTCATCAGACTAGCATTTATCTTCTGCCATTCATATTCCTTTTCACACTGAAGGCCCGGATTTGAATCATTCAAAGTCTTTTCCTCCATAACGCTCTTGTCAACCGCGTTTCGTTTCGGGACTGTGGACTCTTGGCGAGCTATTTCACATGCCCTCTGAACAATACCCATAATGTATTTCGAAACATCCTCTGGTTTTATGTCCAGTTCTTCACCACTGCATTTTGGGACCGCAGTCTGCAATCTGTCCTTGTTATCAATAGTGTCTGTCTCTTCATTCGGCACTACCGGTACCATTCCACTTTCTGAGGTTGTCTCAAATACGCTACTCTTGGTTTGCGTCGTTGTATGTAACTGACTGAAATACTTGTCATCTACCCATGACGGCAAAAATGAGCAAGTATTTGCATTGGTCGCCTTCAGGTTTTCAATTCTTATGATAACATCTCTGATCTTGTCACGGGGAACAAAATCAGTACTTAGTTCACTTTCAAAAAACTTCTCTTGATTTTCCATTTTTACTACCAAAGAAATCTAGATATTCCAAGCAAGCGTTTGTTTAGGTTTGGTCGTAAGGAAGAATTGTGAGGTCGTGTGGATTGTGACGTAATATACGTCGTGTGGATTATGACGTAATGTACATTGTTACGTTAAAATTCTGTGACGTGTTTATGGTGCAAACTCCCGTCGAGGCCTCATTACGTCACCTACGAATAGCAAACGAACTCTGGCGGAAGTTTGGGTTATGGTGTGATCGACATCGTGAAATCTTTTGTGGACAAGTTGAATGTAATTAGTTAATTCGAATTAATAACGTTCACACGGCGGTATTAATGCGGCGAAGTAAACTAATTCAATGCGCATTAATTCGTATGCATTTCTAAATATAACGGGTGCGCAAAATGAATAAAAGAATAGACTACATCATTGAAAATTATCTTTATAGATATTCGAATGAATATTGTGTAGATATACAGAATTGAATAAGTGAAGGCTGCTGGAATGACATGGACTAAGCTAAAGAGGATCACCCAGAACCGTGTACGTTGGAAGAGTGTGGTTGCGGCCCTATGTTTCCCAGGGAACCCAGAGGATTAAGTCAAGTAAGTCGTGCAGAATTTATTGTTCAAAACACTCTATATTGTGTACTACATGTTTACAATGTACATGTAACTGATCTACACACAATAGTTCATAGTGTTTGTTGTTATATGTTCTCAAGACATCACTTGTTATTTCCTCTGACGACTAATATTCAATCAAGACAATATATTTCTTCTTCATGAGCCCAGTCAAAACCTCGGAACATCTCTTTCACTATTCCGCTGACTAATGTGACGTAATTTTTAATTAATAATACGTATTACAAGTATATGACGTCATATAGTATAAAATTTAAACAATGAGCGACATATTTGTTAAAATGTAAAAAAAGAAATCACATCATCACCATTTTAAAACATTTTTATCGTATTTAAAAGCAATTCCTTCCACATGTTACGAGGGCGAGTCAATAAATAACCAGTCTATCCCATTTCCGATTGACCGAGACGGTCACGATTTTCATGCCTTGTTTCAATACGTGTTTTATACCTGGGTACAAAATTGCACGCGTATCGAGTCATTCTTTAAAAAGATATTGAATGTTAAACATGACTAGTGATGCAAAGGCATGCTTTTCATCTAAAGTTGAGTGCCGTGCTATAATTCAGTACTGGTATTTAAAAGGTAAAACAGGCAAGGAAATACAAGGCGAGTTAGCCGATGTTTATGGGTCTTCTGCACCATCTTATGCTCAGGTTAAATTCTGGGTAGATCTAGAGGAATTCAAACGTGGTAGAACGTCTTTAGAAGATGAAGCCAGGTCTGGAAGCCCACTGGATGCAACCGACAAAGAAATGTGTAAGAAAGTTCGGGATCTGCCTGGTATACTATGATAGGGGAATTCAAGTGGAAGAAATAGCGCAGGCATTAGGCATTTCACATGGCGGCGTTTCAACAATCTTACATGATTGTTTAGGTATGCGCAAGCTAACAGCCCGTTGGGTCCCAAAATACCCTAGCGATGAGCAAATGGCAACCAGGGCTTCTTTGGCGTCTGGTGACTGTAAATGAGACTTGGGTTAATTATTATGAGCCAGGAAATAAAGCTCAGAGTCGTCAGTGGGTAGGGCCTAGGTCTCCGAGGCCAAAGAAGTTCAAAACGCAACCATCTGCTGGCAAGGTGATAGCCACAGTATTTTGGGACGCAAAAGGGGTTTTTACCCAAGAGAAGTACAATAACTGGAGTGTACTAAGCAAACTTGCTAGACCAGCTGAGAACCGCCATCCGTAAAAAACGCCGAGGTAAACTCTCTAAAGGTGTTTTGCTGCAACAGGCTAACACGAGAGTCCATACTTGCAAAGTTGCAATGGATTTTGTAGAGCGAAACGGGTATGAATTAATACCTAAATCCTATTCCCAAACTTGAAAAATGATATCCGTGGGCGTAATTTCCGGTCTGACGAAGAAGTCGTGACGACAGTTGAGGAGTGGGTCAATGGAAAGGATCCTGACTTTTTCAGTTCTAGGCTGATGACACTTGAACACCGTTGGTGCATCACACTAGAGGGCAATTACATAAAAAAAAAGAAGAGGTGGATCTCAACCAGAAATAAGTTAGGCTGGTTACTTATTGACTCACCCTCGTATACTCAGTATACATGCCTGTGCAGAGCTCAGATTTACGTCTAACGATATGCTGTTTGTACATTTTATTTAGTGATTACTATCATTTTATTAGTTTTTCGCTCAAAAATAACTTTTAGATATATAGCTTTGCGTTCACACGAAGCTAATGCGAAGTAAATTTGATTCGCATTTTAAATCGCGACGTAATTTTAATTCGAAATAAACTAATGCGCATTTTATGTGAAAGTGGCTCGAATTTGATTTGCATTAACTTACAAATGTACGATAATAGTACCTACCCATCCTCGGAAACCCACGGTCGGTCGCACTACGTTTACCTCCCGTGGGACACAGCGCCGATATTTTCACATAACTTATTAAAATGCATGACCTTACGTGACCTATCGAGGACCAATGGGAATCGCCGTAATTATTCCCTGAACTCAAAGTGTCAGCAGTAATGGCGGCGCCCATGAAAATGTGTGTAAACTGTGTTTTGTTGTGTGCCACTATCAAAGATATATATAGATGAAAACTCCAGATTTGGCACCCAGAATGGTTGATTATGTTGGCCAATACTTCACGTTCACTTGTGTAACCCCCCCCCCCCTCCCTCCTTTCGAAAATCCTGGATCCGCCACTGGTATGTTTATTATCATCCCAGCTACATAGCACGTGAATAAAATCAGTCATGCATGATACAATTTAAAAATTAGATGCAAACTTAAATTAAAATATGGTTTTACAATCCTGTTCATGTGTCATATTGTAATTATCGTAGGTGAGACATCGATTGTTTACACGAGAGAGGTATGTAAAGAAGGTCATCATTACTGATTCAACTTGTGCCGACAACACAACTGGAACAAATTACGGCAGTAACTTAATACGCAAGTAAGTTTAACATACCTATAGGCTATTCTCTTTAGAGAATAACCTATTGGCCTATAAACCGATGAAATAAGTCCGTTAAAAACACATTGCTCCCATATGATGGATAAACGTGGCGAGACTACGAGTGCTGAACATGTAAACCTGTACATAGACTCGTACGCAGTACTCAGTAAACGCTTGGTAACACAGGCTTTTCCCTCCCCAGTCTTTATAGACACAAATACACAATCCGCTTCAATAATATAAATAAAGCACCTCGCTATAAAGCTTTGTATCTTGTCCAACTTAAACGTAGTCAAAATCTTCGCTTCGAAAGCATGTTTTTCTATGCTCCTGAACACTGTAATCAAGGGGCTTTTTCATCTGTTGAATATCGCAATAAGGAATGGTAAAGCAACCAATCGCATATAGAAGCCGAGACACACCTTCCAGCGAAAATATCAGCGTTTTGTCCCACGGGAGGTAAACGTAGTGCGACCGACCGTGGGTTTCCGACGACGGTACCTATCCTACCTCAAAGTAAACGGAGACAATAGGCGTGCCTTAAGGTATCGGAATTACTACTAGAGTTCAGCAAACGATACCTGGTCGGCCATCCGATGCTTACAGCTAGGGAGTGCAAGACCTAGTCAAAAGTGATGAGGGGCGCGAGTTTTCATTGGATGACCAAAAAGTGTTAATTTGGGAATTTCCAATTCATTTTTGTCCGATGTTGGAAAAATCACTATTAATGTTATATTTACACCGAAGACACAAGATAGTAGAAATAATATATTGCTTTCATGTGTGTGTGTTTGTTGGTTTTTTTTTACTAGTAATTCTTTTTACACGAATTCATACTTTTCAGGTTGGTTGGTTGCTTGTGATGTCTCAATACGAGTAAAAAAGTATTGACGGGATTGTTATCCGTCGCTGGTCAAACAAGCAACCAACTATACATGTATAGCGGTCAGCCGGGTTCGAGTGGCTGGATAGCTCGGTTGGTAGAGCATCTTTCTAGAGATTCAGGGGGCCGGCTTCGAACCCCGGTCTGGTTCGTTGCATCTTCTCCCTAGCTGTTACATTTGGTGCCGTGAACCAGCCCCTTGAACTAACATGACAGTCGTGAAAATGCTTGCCAGAGGATAAAGATCCTTGGTTGAAGGTTGAAGACATTTCGGGAGGGAGAAATGTAGCGGTCAGCCGGGTTCGATCGCAGGTGGCTGGATAGCTCAGTTGGTAGAGCACCAGACTAGAGATTCAGGGGGCCCGGGTTCAAATCACGGTCTGGTCAGTTGCATTTCTCCCTTCCTGTTACATAATAACCTGAAAAGCATTCTTGAAAGAAGAAATACTAGTCAAATAAGAAAACCCATGAAGGCGATATATCATTTCTACAAAGATGAATTGGAAACTCCCAAATAATACTTCTTGGTCATCACTTTTGACTAGGTCTTGCACTTTTGTTGTAAACATCGATGACCGATCAGGCATCGTTTGCTGAACTCTGATTTTGTTCCGATATCTTAAATCATTCAAGCACAAAATATAAACAAAAATTTGCGTCTCTGATCACTTCTGACTAGCATTACCAAATGTGATTGACTAGGTAGCTTTTCATATTTAGACTTGTGACTGGTTCGATATTTGAATTATTCAGTCATATTATAATGAAACAATTAGGCCTAGTGATTTGTTTAAATTACATCCAACTTGTCCACAAAAGATTTCATGATGTAGATCACTCCATAAACACGTCACAGTTTTTCAACGTAACAATGTACATTACGTCATAATCCACACGACGTATATTACGTCATAATCCACACGACATCACAATACCCAAACAAACGCTTGCTTGGAGTATAGATCTAGATTTCTTTGGTAATGAAAATGGAAAATCAAAAGTTGATGTTTTTTGAAAGTGAATTAAGTAGTGATTTTGTTCCCCATGACAGGATCAGAGATGCAATACTTGCTCATTTTTGCCGTCATGGGTAGATGACAAATATTTCATTCAGTTACACACAACGACACAAACCAAGAGTAGTGTAATTGGGACAACCACAAAAAGTGGAATGGTAATGGCGAATGGAGAGGCGGACAATATTGACAATAAGGACAGAATGCAGATTGTGGTCCCAAAATACAGTGGTGAAGAACTGGACATAAAATCAAGGGCTATTTCGGAAAACATAATGAGTATTGTTCAGAAGGCAATTTAAGTGAAATAGTTCGCCAAGAGTCCACAGTCCTGGAACCAAGTGCTGTTGACAAGAGCGTTATGGAAGGATTCAAATCCGGGCCTTCAGTGTGGAAAGGAATATGAATGGCAGAAGATACATACTAGTCTGATGAACACTATTTTAGAAGAGCTTACGGAAAGGACCGAGGGTATCAGAAGTAGATTAGACAATACTGGATTTCTGTCTGCATTGAAACCAGCTATCAAAATACACAAATTCATTCCACGGAAGTTGTTCTTATCCAGTATAGAAACATTCAAACTCTCACCAGAACCTCGTGATCAAGGATCACCCAAGACAAAACAAAACGAAACCAAACCAGTAAAGCCCAAACTCTGCACCACAGGATTCTCTCCAGCTGAGGAACCCCGTGTGGTGGCGAGACGGAGGACCACATGGAGGGAACGTATCCTGAGGTTTTTGGGATGTTTTTAAAAAACGATAACGACAATTCTGTGTGTAGAGATGGAAACCTGAAGAATTGTGACACTTTGTACTTGTAACTTATTGTTTCTGATGTTTTAAGTGGATTAAAACTTTTAATTATATTTCAAATCCCCCAATTATTGTTCTTCACTCTCCTTGTACACAGAAACACCAAAGCAATGGCAGCTTGTTGAAGTAATGATGTGCAAACCCTGAACATGGAAAGTGCATAAATGTATCTGTAGAGCACAGCTTATATAGGCATTCAATACATACACAGAACAAAAATACCTACATCCTGACTTCAAAATCTGTACTTTAATTATATTTTGAATGTCCATCTGAAGTGGGACTATCTTTTATGAATTGTTGGTCACTTACAATAAGTACCGTGGACTTCCGTTCGAATTAGAAGTGATGTATTGGTGAGATTCGAAAACACTTGAATGTGACTATACATAGTTATGGGGGAAAACTATTCTAGGTAATCCTGTCCATTATTTCCACTATAAATATAGCACTGTCTCTCTTGGTATCGGATCGAGATTTTAAGTTCATTCCAAGAAAGTGATTGTTCACCAATACAGAATACTCCTGATCCCGACGTTTGCCCGAGACTCCATGCCTTTCCATTACGTCACTTAACCAGAGGAGCTGAAATTTACATGATAGCTTTCTGACATTGTGCAGATTCAAGTTTGTACAAATCATGGCCCCCGGGGGTAGGTTGGAGCCACAGTAGGGGGTCGAAGTTTTACATACAAATATATAAAGAAAATCTTTTAAAATATTCTTCTCAAGAACCACTGGACAAGGAAAGTTTGTATTTACATGAAAGCTTCCTGACATAATGCAGATTCAAGTTTGTTAAAACCACGGCCTCCGGGAGTAGGGTGGGCTACAATCAAACCAAATCAAAGATTTCCATGGGAAATTATATGCAAAATCTTTAAAAATCTTCTAAAGAACCACTGAGCCAGAAACGTTTACATTTACATGAAAGCTTCCTGACATAGTGCAGATTCAAGTTTGTAAAAATCATGGCCCCGGGGGTACTTTGGGGCCACAATAGGGATCAAAGTTTTACATGCGAATATATAAGGGGAATCTTTAAATATGGGCCAAGGTGGCTCAGGTGAGCGATGTAGCCCACGGGCCTCTTCTTTTTAAAAATCGTACAAACGATTTTTTTTTTAAATCGTACAAACGATATTTTTAATCGTACAAACGATCGTATAAATCGTAAAAACGACTTTTTAAGTCATTTTTACGATTTACCAAATCGTAGAAACGACTTTTAAAATCAGTTTTACTATTTACTTAATCGTAGAAACGATTTATTTTATTTTTTCTGCTAGATTAAAATAACACAAATACACCGTCGTATACTAGGGAGAATTGTGTAAAATCGACATATTGTAAAAAGTAGCAATGCTAAAGAAGTGTGGACATGTTTGAATAATGTTGTTCACTGACGTCATTGATAGACGACAGTGGCTCGTAACATGAAGTTTGCTAAGATTTTGACTGAAGTATGATCATAAGGTGAAGTACAGATCTCCCACAAGTGCAATGTGTACAGGTTAAAAACTGGTTAAAATGTCTGATGGATCGTTCAACGTAGTCCGTAGACCAAGACCTCTTGTCTAAACAGGCATTTTTTACTGCTCTCCGTGCAAAATATTCCAGATTCTGATTCCATCAGGGAAAAGGATTGTGTGTAGATTTGGGCCCTTGCATATGACACCTTGGATCTGTCGGTGTTAACATCTGGCTGTAGGTGTGATTGGATGTAGCTCTGGTGTTGGGGTGGATATCAGACCGTGCATTACTCCTAACATCTCACTCGTCGTCCCTCTCGTGATAAATACTGGGGAGTATCCAGCAATAACACTGTGTTGCTGGGTTGTGAGTAGAGGTTCATCACAAATCTAGTGATAATTACTGGAGAATATCCAGGATTGACACCGTGTTGCTGGATTGTGAGTAGATGTTCATCACAAATCTAGTGATAATTACTGGAGAATATCCAGGATTGACATTGTGTTGCTGGGTTGTGAGTAGAGGTTCATCACAAATCCGGCTGATCTTCTTTGTACTACCCCTAGTTTGTGGATGTTACGAGTGATTGGGTGCAGATCCAAGGCATTGTATACATAATCCATTAACGGTCTAAGCAGTGTAGCATAGTATTCTGTGGGCAGTGATGCAGATTGCGCTGTATAAAAGCTATCGTTGAATTGGTTTTCTTTGTAATGGTGTCTATTGCTGTTGATAATTCTCAGCAGTTGGCACTTTCTAGGGTGAAACTCTATCTGCTAATTCCTTTCCCACATAGTAAGCTGTAGTGGAAATTAAGCCACGTCGTTGTTTGAGCGGATCTTGCAATACAAGACACATTAATCTACAACAACAAAAAACGAATGTGATCACCTCTGGCATATCCAGGGGTCCGTGTTTGCCCGACTCTCTATTTTGTATTCCTTATAGGAGTTAAAAGATTGACCACTGTTCATTATCTTCACCGTTGATGTACATCATTGATGACTAACAGAAACATCAGTGGCCTGAGCAGGCTACCTTGACGTACTCCCTAGTGGACGGATGCATTACTGGAGCTCTTCCCATTGACCAACACCCGTTGTATTTTGTTACTAAAAAAGACTCTGATCCCTGCCTTAGTAAAGAAAAAAACAATAGACCATTGTATATTTTGTTTTTATAATGAAACCAGGTGATCCACGCTTACAGGTCACCGCATCTGGTCTTCATAGCGGTGAAAAATGTGCACCCAGTCGCTAGACGTCGATATTTAAATTTTCTATAAGTTTTCTGTCAAGTCTGTATCTAGATACCAAGTAATAATCCGACAATCGACAATTTCTCTGTATCGTGACACTCCTTTCTTAATCACACTTGGATCTTTTTGGAATCCACCCTTAAGGAAAATAAGAAAAATCTAATTTTCTAAAACTATTCGTAGTAAATGATGAATTTAATTTCATGTTTGAAAATTTATGCAACTTTTATATAAAAATTCAACTTCTTTCATGAATATTTTAATAAATCATGGTCTTCCCATAGACTTCATTGTAAAATTCAAGGGTAAATGAATAAAACAGTAATCAACATTTTATAAATTCCTATAGTGGATTTTTTTTAATGAACCCTTCAAAATGATACCATAATTACAAAAATTACACCTTATTCAATCGTTTTCATTAAAGTAGATATGTCCACGTCCTATAATATCGACTATTGTACAGAAGAAAGGGTGTAACGAGTACATTTTTTTTTTAAAAGCGGTGGTTGACGATTTATTACTTAATAAAATTGTATACAGTACTGAAGTCAGCACTACCGGCCGTCTAAGTTCTGCTTAAATAGTTCATTCTTTGCATGCTTCTATTTTAAGACGTACGTAAGTCCCACTTAAAATTAAGTACTAGTATCCTTTATATTACGATGTCACGATGATTTAGAAGATATATAGCATTATTTTGAATACTATAAGTCATCGCTTTACGCTGGTGTATAAACAAGTGTTTCTAATGGCATACTTTTTATAAACAGCTATGTCGGTGCAAAGCGTCGCAATATATTCCTTAATTACAGAGAGATACCGAGAGCCATATATTATGAAGCCAACAGATACTGCACAGGTTATTGAATTAAAGATTGTATTACATCGTTCTATTGTATACTTGTCACTTTTCAACAGAAAACGAACTGTACTTTCAACACCCACAATTACAAAATTTCTTCAGAATATACGTAGATTTAGAGAACAGCGTTGGATGCCAACATAAAAATATGTAGGTATTATAATAGAATGTAGGTCCGATTTATAAATTACGGAAGCCGATAGGTGCCAGAGTATAGAATTAATATGCCGCCAGTTATTAACAGATAAATTAAGTATATTAAATATATAACAGATAAATCGCCACAGATAAATTAAGTGGCGGCCACCAGTTAATTTGTATGGCGGCCGCCAGATAATAAATTAAGTGGCGGCCGCCAGTTAAATAAATATTAATTATATACCCTGGCACCTATCGGCTTCCGTAATAAATCATGTAGAGATAGATGGTTTGTAATGAATTGATAATGGCATACTGTACATCATCGTCGGAATCCCACGGTCAGTCGCTCTCCGTTTACCGTGGCCAAGGCGGGGCCTTGATGGTTTACATACAAATATATAAGTTGTGCTAAAATTGTATGTAATAACATATTTGTGAAATTGTAATTCACAACTTTATATTAAAACTAAGTCTATGTGTCAGAGTGATGATATGATGTGCACTTTCAAAAATAAACCACAAGCATTTTTTCATTGCAAACATTTCCTATAGAATGACTGCGCATCAACAGGGGATGCTTACTCCTCCTAGGCACCTGATCCCACCTCTCGTGTGTCCAGGGGTCCGTGTTTGCCCAACTATCTATTTTGTATTGCTTGTAGGAGTTATGAGATTGATCACTGTTCGTTATCTTCACCTTGCATTTATAAATTTAAGTTTCCTTCCAAGTGTACCCATGAACTAGAATTTGGTTTAAAATGGATTCAAACTCATCTGGTTCAGTCATGAACACCAAGTTGCAACTTCACCGATGTTATTTTGAAGTAGATTCTCAATAGACGATACATTTCTGTCATTGGCATATAAATTATAAGTTCCATCATCAGTAAGAGGCTCTTAGTAACTTTAATATGCAATGGTAGATCATTAATATAATAATGGTGAAAATAATAATGGACACAGAATAGAGCCCTGCGACACACCAGCAACGATAAGTAAATATTAGAAGACATACAATTTACTTGTATACATCGAAATCTATCAAACGAATATGACTTTGAACAATGTGTTAATTGCCATTGGATCATTGTAACATTCTAGCTTATAATGACAGTACTTACCGTAGTTAACCAAGACAGCATGAGTCTCCATTATACCGTATAGTGGGTTTTTGTTTTGTTTTTACCGCGGGGAGATAAATTTGGATTATTTTATCAGTTAGCTTTCCGCCAAAATTTCACTCGCCAAATATGCACTCAATTGAGAGTTTGAACAGCATTTGCAAGAGACATAAATCTTCCTTGTCTGGCAAAATTTATTACGCTAAAATTATTAGCGTACCTTTTGAACCAGCAAATCGCCAACTTTTAGACCCCGAAAAAAACACCGTCCGCTATACGGTATCAGTTAACAAGAGGCCCACAGGCCTTATCGGTCACATGAGTACTAATGAAAAATTATCACTACTCCCAAGGGCTATGAAATTTAGAAAAAATGTCCTGTTCTGAATATCCAAGCTAAATTTTAACATTCAGCAAAAGTATAAAACGAGATGTGTTCTTACAACTTCAATGCACTCATAAGTGCATACCTGATGAAAGGCTTCACATAAAATAATAATTATTAATAGGTGTATTAACATTAAAAGATATGACTAATTTGGACCCATCCTAGAGTCAAAACCCTGGGTTGTGAAATTGTGAAATTAAATAGTATGCATTTAGATTTTATACAGCATCAGCAAACTTACACATAAACACTATATACTGTATTTGGCTCCACCCTGGGGTCAGAACCCCTACCCCGGGGATCATGAAATTTACAATTTTGGTAGAAGCCTTCCTGTTTTACATCTTAATCATTTAGTTTTTCTTAAACATGTGCGATTCTAGAGAAAAAGATTTTTGAAAATTGGTCAATTTTGGGCAGTTTTTGCCCGCCCGTAAGGCCCCAGGGGTGCAGGAATCCTGAAATTTACAATTCATGTCCCCCTTGTTCCAAAGATGTTTCATACCAAATTTGAAAAGAATTAGAATGATAGTTTAAGAAGAAGTTAAAAATGTCTATTCACACATTTAATAACCGACCATTTTGGCCACACCCTGATACCAAAACCCCTACCCCTGGGATCATAAAATTTACAATTTTGGTAAAGGACTACCTGTTCTTTCTAAATATCCATTTAGTTTCAATAGCACTAAAGAAGATGTTATTTAAGTGTTTCACACATAACACTATATACCAAGTTTGGTCCCGCCCTGGGGTCAGAACCCTACTCCAGGGATCATGAAATTTGCAATTTTGGTAGAGGCCTTTCTGCTCTACATCACCATGCATTTAGTTTTTCTTACACATGTGTGGTTCTTCAGAAGGAGATTTTTGAAAATTGGTCAATTATGGGCAGTTTTTGCCCCTCCCCTAAGGGTGCTGGAGTCATGAAATTTAAAATTTATGTCCCCCTTGTCCCAAAGATGCTTCATACCAAATTTGAAAAGAATTGGACAGATAGTTATCAAGAAGAAGTTAAAAATGTTTAATTGTTAACGCACGACGGACAACAATCAATACGCAACTTCCGAGATATCAGCTCTTCTGTGATAGAGGTACGTTCAGTTTACTCAGATGATCTAAAAACTAGAAACACAAATTTGGTGCAAGAAATTCTAACTAGAATGCAGTTATACTCCAACGCATTTGTGCCATAAACAATCATCATCGGAAACCCACGGTCGGTCGCTCTCCGTTTAAACGGAGGACCGACCATGGGGTTTCCGATGATGCTTGGCCACGTGAAAGACCTTTTCTTGCATCTACACTACAGAAGTGCAATGTCAAGCCCCTCTTGTGGTTCTGCCAATACCCTAGTGTTCAACAATGCATACAAACTTAAATGTACAATATGGATGCTTGCATATCAATTCAACAGAATGTACCCCTATAGTTCCCAGGAAGATTTAATTAAAAGAATTTGTCCATATATTCATGACCTTGGGGTCATGGTGTGAGCAAATGTGATATCAACCTGTTACATTGCATCTTTGTAGTTCTTTGGAAGATAAACATTTTCCTATACATATTCATATTTCTTTCTGGTTTCAATAGTCTAGTGGCTAGGAATTTCACTTTGCAACCAGGGGGCCCTGGGTTTGATTCTCGATCCCAACGCTGCGTCAAACTGAGGACGTTTAACATAGGTAGTGACTGGTCCTTAGCCATGAAGTGCCTGGCAATAGGAGTGAAAGTCACTGGTCTTTTAGATACGACCTTAAATATGGAGATCCTGTGGCACAGTAGGCATTAGTACACTATAGAATCCTTACTGCTACCAGTGGCAGATTTAAGGGGTGCGCCCATTGAAATGATTTTCAAACATGCCACCCTATTTTCATTGTGTTTTGATTATCTCCTATTGTAAGGAAGCATGACCCTCTACCTGAACAAACTCGAGTCCCCTTCACCTAAGGAATTGGCCTAAAGGTCTCGAGAAGAATGTCAAAATGTGAAAAGTTTACAGACAAATTTCATTCCCAAAAGCTGAACATATTTCAAGTGCAACCAGAAAAAAGTTGTCTGTTGCTACACAAATTCACGTATTTGAACAATGACACCCCAATCCGAATTTAATTTTAATCATTTTCAACTGGAATGTTTCACAGTAAATTTTAAAAGACATGTGCAACATTACACCTTTTAAATATGTTCAATATAATCACAGCATATTCACGTGATTTTGGAAGTAAATGTTGTAATTGTAAATCTATACATAACTTGTGTTATATTGATAAATTGCACTTAAAATGCACCATTTTTCAGATCTGATATAGTTAATTCAAATATAAGTACATACATGCTCAACAATATAGATCAAATAAACATCAAATTTTGTTCCACGAAATAAAAAAGTGAACATCTAATCCACACAGTAAACACAGATCTTAACAATATACAAAATATCTGTTCAGTATGTTTAGTACATTTTCTAAAATTAAAACAATCTATCAGATCTGCAATACCTCAGAGATTACAGCACAGAGAATATTCCAGTATAAGTATCAAATGTCATTAATTTTACTCTTTGCAAGGTAACAAAACAACTTTCATCACACCTGTGACTAGACAATTCCCAGTACCTGTATTTGTTAACAAGAGGCCTACAGTAAGGCATTCTTCTACTCAACCATTTACACTACTTGTCTCCAGGTGAAGACATATATCACAAACTGTAATCATCATATTATTGTATAAAGAATCAAAATTTCCTTAGGAATTTTTAATGTACACTAATCTAGTCCAGAGCATCATCATTCTGTTTTTAAAAAATACAATTCACATACATGTATTCATCATATGCATGTACAAAAAGTAATATATGAATGTAAATCTTTAAAGCCCTAATGCAGAACTGCTTTGGCTCCAGAGCCACAGACTGGAGAAAATTGATTCTACACTATCAAGACTAATTGTATCTTTCTGGGTCTTGAAATAAAGATTTTTTTAAAAAATGTCTACATTACATGTAATATATCACATCCTACTGTGACCCTGCCCAGAACTTAGAGGACATGGTTTACACCAGTCTGAATATACACAACATGAAGATGCTTACACTTTAAAGAAATAAATTACTCATATTCTACCCTTGTTCTTAAGAAAAAAACTTTTTTTAAAAAAAATACATATATCGCTATGTATCTGAATCTACACAGCTTTCTGATTGGCTCACATCTAACAAAAAAATAAAATAAATAGAAAGTTATATTCACCTTCGAAGTGAATAAACATTTGATTTTCATCAGACCAAAAATAAACTGGCGATTCCAAAATGAGAAGATCAGTTATCATATTTTGCTCATGGAATGAAAACTTGTGTCTCTGATCACTTTTGACTAGGTCTTGCACTCTAGCTGTAAACAAAGATGGCCGACCAGGTATTGGTTTGTAGGCCGGTTTCAATGTTTTGAATTATTCAATCACATAATAAAGCAATTCATGACATTTTTAAGGTCAGCTACCTGAGAAGTACAATATTCACTGAGCCCAATAATTATAAAATGTTTCCTATAGGGGAGTCTTGTGTTCACTTTAGATCCCCGATAAAACACTTTAGATACCCAATAAAACACTGCTAACTGGAATGTTTCCTTCTAGTATTATAATATTCTGGTAAAATTGTGTTGAAACAATGTACATACATTAAGCTACATGAGAACAAATAAAACAGCATGTGCACTGCTTAATGTCGAAAGAAAATCAATGGATGGAACAGATCTAATATTTGGCATGCTGTGGGGAATTTTCAAATCTCAACATGTACCTGTATATAGAAAGTTTACAAAAATTCAGTTTATACAAAAAAAGTATATATATACTGAGAGACAACACCATTTGGCACTCCAGTGTATCTATTCCTAGCACTCTCTGATAAGATGAAACATTTATTATGCGAGTGTGACTTGGAATGTTCTTATCTCCATTGGGTTCAGTATCACAGTAAAGTTATCTGCCACCCCGACCTTGTGTCTTATCAACTGTGCATCTGAAATGAAACAAGAATTTTCATAAGACAACAGAGTTTGCTGGGTGAGGTAAAATTTTCTAACCTTTATCAGATTGATGCTGAGTGGTCAGCATGTAACAATAAGTTTTACATAAATGCGAATATTAAAAATATATCATCTTATAAACTTGTTTTTATTATGAAAAGATATATAAATATTGATTTTATTGTGATTAATATGAATCTTTGAGTCAGATCGATATCAAAAATTAATTCCAGGATGCTCCACACATAATTTAGCCACATTAATCATTTCATAATTTTTTTCACCTGCCTTGTAATCTCTGCTAGAACAACATTTTATATACAAAACTTTAACATGGTCACAAATGTAATATAAAAGTCAGATGCAGTATCTTATGCGACTTCAAGTTCACAGATATTAATTAAACCAAGTCTGAACTACAGTTGAACTCGAAAACCCATATCTCGAATACCATTGATATTTCAAAGTGATTCAGAAGTCCCAACCACTTACTCTTTCAGTATTTTTACAACTTCGATATATATCGAATCCTTGGATATCTCGAAGTTTTTTCTCAGTCCCATCAAATTTGAGA
>NC_079167.1:52217946-52377946 GCF_947568905.1 Ostrea edulis
TAAAACCTGTCTAATTTGAATACTTTGCAAGACAATAGACTAGATGTCACATTACATAGCGTAACAATTTCCTGGTTAAACTAGATGTCACATTACATAGTGTAACAATTTCCTGGTTAAACTAAATGTCACATTACATAGTGTAACAATTTCCTGGTTAAACTAGGTGTCACATTGCATAGTGTAACAATTTCCTGGTTAAACTAGGTGTCACATTACATAGTGTAACAATTTCCTGCTTAAACTAGATGTCACATTACATAGTGTAACAATTTCCTGGTTAAACTAGATGTCACATTACATAGTGTAACAATTTCCTGGTTAAACTAGGTGTCGCATTGCATAGTGTAACAATTTCCTGGTTAAACTAGGTGTCGCATTGCATAGTGTAACAATTTCCTGGTTAAACTAGGTGTCACATTACATAGTGTAACAATTTCCTGGTTAAACTAGATGTCGCATTACATAGTGTAACAATTTCCTGGTTAAACTAGGTGTCGCATTACATAGTGTAACAATTTCCTGGTTAAACTAGATGTCGCATTACATAGTGTAACAATTTCCTGGTTAAACTAGGTGTCGCATTACATAGTGTAACAATTTCCTGGTTAAACTAGGTGTCGCATTGTATAGTGTAACAATTTCCTGGTTAAACTAGATGTCACATTACATAGTGTAACAATTTCCTGGTTAAACTAGGTGTCACATTACATAGTGTAACAATTTCCTGGTTAAACTAGGTGTCGCATTACATAGTGTAACAATTTCCTGGTTAAACTAGGTGTCGCATTGTATAGTGTAACAATTTCCTGGTTAAACTAGGTGTCACATTGCATAGTGTAACAATTTCCTGGTTAAACTAGGTGACGCATTGCATAGTGTAAAGAACATATAGGAAATAGAAAATTTGGGAATGAACTACAGATCAAAATATGCAGTGAAATGGATTACACATGTGTCAGATTAGGACAGTTTATATCAGAAAAGGATGGGACATGCAAGTTTGTCATTAATACATTTATATATGGACCTAAGTCCTAAGTGAAAATTTTCATAATCATATGCACATTTTTACATTTTGGAAACAGTCATCTTACCATTTTAAATGCTTTATTGACTGGCATGTGCAAGGACCAAATTAAGTGGTTTGTGAATTTTCATGACAAAATGATATTCTACACTGCTTGCCTCTAGGTCAATAACCAAACTGACCTCACAGGGATTGGTCCCACTGTCCATTCCAGCTCTGCATAATTTGCCTGGTCATACAACCTGACCACCTGAGACACCCACGGAGAGAACCACTGCCTGATCTCCTGTACTAACTGACCCTGACATAAGGAACCAATCAAAAGCTTGTCATGTAAAATTAAATTATATCTGTACAATTGTTGCATTGCAGATATACACATATTATTGCAATTGCATTAACAATCGACCACCTACATTAATATATGTATTTTTCAAAAAACTAAGAAAAGCAATTGATAGAATACATACATGTACATAAAAATTGTCTACATCTCACCAATTATTAGTGATATGACATTACAATGAAACATGCTTGTAACGAATTTATGCTTATTGCAAAATGATATGAATTCCTGTATGAGAGAAAATAGTGAGAATTTTATTGGATGTAATAAACTTTGGTTATGGTGAACTGTTTTTTTTTTTGCTGGCCCTGGAGGTTTGCTATAAATGTGTTTTACTGTTCAATCAAATAATTACTCTGTATCTTTGTCAGAACGCCAAGCACAGAAATTAGATGAATACATGTACAGGTGCTCTGAACACAAGCTATCTGAGAAATCTACCTGAACATGAAAAGTTCTCTTCTTCAGAAGAGGCTGAAAGTCAGCAGGTGCAGAGGTGAGAGGCCTAAACACATAGGCCCCAGAGGCTTGGTACTCAAATACAGTCGTGTTGCCAGGGTGCCCTATATAGAACTGGAATGTCTGTTGCAATGGAATGGAAGCTCCAGAATTTAAGTTCTTCATTGATTTCAACTGACCAGAGTTCCCATCAAACATCAGGGATAAATGCTGTATGAAATAAAATGTTACCAGCATATTACCATATTGGAATGAGAAATGTTTGTGAAACACAGATGCCCCTATATGGCAGCAAAGTTGATAATGGCCAAGGTTAAAGTTTTTCAAAAGTAGGTCAAACCCCAAGGTCATGAGATCAAAAACTTTGGTAACCAAAGAAAGATCTTGTAACAAGGAATACACATGTGAAGTATGAAAGTTTTACAGCAAACTGTTCAAAAGTTATATACAAGGTTAAATGTTTCAAAAGTAGGACAAACCCCAAGGTCATGAGGTAAAAATTTTGACATGAAAAAAAAGGTCTTGTCTCATAGAATACACATGTGAAATATGAAAGCCCTATCACCATCCATTCAAAAGTTACAGAAATATTATGGGAAATGGGTTGGTATATTTCCCATAATATTTCTGTAGACAGACCAAACACTGTAAGCCCCGAATCTCCAATTATGGGGGCATGGCATAAAAATGTACTACAATAGAACTGTTTGGAATAACATTAAAACTATACAAGAAATGGTTTCAAAGTACATACTTGATTCTTGATCACAATATCTGCATTATCCAATTGGCGGACTACAGATTTCTGTGTTTTACTTGGCCCTTTAAAAAAAATTAAAGAAGTACATCAATTCCAACAGTTTTCTTAAATCATACATTATCAATTGAATATTAAGAAATATGCCTGCCAACAATTTTAGTACAATAAAGAGTACTGAATTTTGAAGGTCTGTATCTGCAGAAAGACTGAGGGCAGGGTTGGCATATTTCCCATAATACAGTAAAACGAAATATACCTTTTTATTACATATTTTTCAAATTCACTTGCCCTACAAGCTAATGGCTCAGAAAAGTTTTTGTGAAGACAGTAAACACATGAAGTACAGGTGACTCTCAATAACTCAAAGTTCAAGGGACTTTGATTAAACTTCGAGAGATTGAAATTCGGAAATTGGAAGGTCTGACCATATGGTTCAGATTTTACAGTAACCAGAAATGTTTACCAGCAAGATCATGGGATCATTTTGACACATTTTCCTTCATATCTGTCAGGTAGTTAATTAGATTTTAAAATAAGTAACCTTATTTTGCATTAATAAAAAGATTTCAAAGTTTATGTACTTAATTATTCGTTCTTCTATCATGCTAAGATAGGCGTACAAAACTAATTCCCAATAAAGCTTTACTGTCAGTAAATTTTTTGTCACTTTACACAAAGCAAAAATTCAAACAAATGAGTAAAATGATGTTTTAGAGTAACTATACACAAAAAACAATCTCAAGAAATTTAACAGTCTATAGATCTCAAAATTATTGTCTCTAAATTAATGTATCAAACTTACTCTCTCATTGTGAAGTCAAAAAAACCTATAGATTTTATTCATAGTCAGATTATATACAAAATTTAATCATCACAAGACCCCAGTGTAGGGTGAAAACTAACCAATTAACCAATTATATATGTACCCAAGCTCCACCTCCACAAAGATGCACCTAATTACCACGACCACACTACTCTCCAGCATTCAACAAAATCCAGGTAAAGTCCAAGCAGAAATAATGATACGCTTGGGTAATGGTGTCTGTACCTACCACGACTTCAAGAAATCGAGAGTGAAAAACAATAAAATATATTTTATGGGACCCAACTTCACTTCGAGAGATCGAGAACTTTGAGAGATTGATAGTAAATTTGCTTTGTTATATAGAGAGAAAAATTCAGGATCATGATTTCACTTTGAGAGATCGAGAACTTTGAGAGATCAAAGTTTGAGCCATCAAGAGTCACCTGTACTTTCTGTATACGGAACCAAATTTTAGCATCATGAAATTCAATACATTCATGTACCAGGATTTGTTTCAAACTGTAAACACGGCTAGTGAATCGTTCACAGTGGATATATTTACCTGAACTCTGTTTGATAAAGAAGGTGTTGAAGCCAAGGGGAGGTACCATGACCCAAAAGACGAGTTCATTTTCTGCCAGTGAGCCCTTTCTCTCTGGAATTTTTTTAGTCTCATTGCTGATGGGTAAAACCTGTAGGTCATAAGTTAAAACTGTTAAAAACCAAACATTCAGATTAAAATACCTGCATCTGACTCATTCAACAACAAGATCAGAATAATTCTGTGGTATAAAAGTATTCATTTAAAATGAAAAAATATACTATCAATATTATAGAGACTAAGTGTGATCTTCATAATTTATTTATTTCAAACCTGAGATGGCACACTCTTGCCATTGGGATCTGTGATGACATAGGATTTACCAATGACAGGAAGTCGTATCCAGTGGCCCACTGATCTACCTATGGGGTTGTACACTGTCATAGTGAACTGGAAAAGGTTCAAATTAACATAGTTTTATCATCGTATCAGAGATGTGCTGATTTTAATTAGGCATTATGTAATAGAAGATAGAGATTACATTAGAAGAGCATTTGATCACAAGTGAAAATTGCATGACGTGAGTTCAATTTGAGACAGTTTATGAGTGATCACAACTCCTCGAAACGAAAACAGGTTTTCACATTGTTTAGTGATTGTTACTGTACAAGAAATTATGATGTTATTCTGTAAGAGAAGGCTTGCAATATTGTGGATCACTTTTAACTCATAAATAACTATATTTCTGCATGAATTTGCAACTACATGTAATCTGTTTGTGTTTTTATGATATTCACCAGGTGTTAGGTATTAATCTGTTTGTTGTTTTTATGGTGGTGTAAGCTAACCTGTTTGTTGTTTTTATGGTGGTGTAAGCTAACCTGTTTGTTGTTTGTATGGTGGTGTAAGCTAACCTGTTTGTTGTTTTTATGGTGGTGTAAGCTAACCTGTTTGTTGTTTTTATGGTGGTGTAAGCTAACCTGTTTGTTGTTTTTATGGTGGTGTAAGTTAACCTGTTTGTTGTTTTTATGGTGGTGTAAGCTAACCTGTTTGTTGTTTTTATGGTGGTGTAAGTTAACCTGTTTATTGTTTTTATGGTGGTGTAAGCTAACCTGTTTGTTGTTTGTATGGTGGTGTAAGCTAACCTGTTTGTTGTTTTTATGGTGGTGTAAGCTAACCTGTTTGTTGTTTTTATGATGGTGTAAGCTAACCTGTTTGTTGTTTTTATAGTTTTTATGATGGTGTAAGCTAACCTGTTTGTTGTTTTTATGGTGGTGTAAGTTAACCTGTTTGTTGTTTTTATGGTGGTGTAAGTTAACCTGTTTGTTGTTTTTATGGTGGTGTAAGTTAACCTGTTTGTTGTTTTTATGGTGGTGTAAGTTAACCTGTTTGTTGTTTTTATGGTGGTGTAAGTTAACCTGTTTGTTGTTTTTATGATGGTGTAAGCTAACCTGTTTGTTGTTTTTATAGTTTTTATGATGGTGTAAGCTAACCTGTTTGTTGTTTTTATGGTGGTGTAAGCTAACCTGTTTGTTGTTTGTATGGTGGTGTAAGCTAACCTGTTTGTTGTTTTTATGGTGGCGTAAGCTAACCTGTTTATTGTTTTTATGGTGGTGTAAGCTAACCTGTTTATTGTTTTTATGATGGTGTAAGCTAACCTGTTTGTTGTTTTTATGGTGGTGTAAGCTAACCTGTTTGTTGTTTTTATAGTTTTTATGGTGGTGTAAGCTAACCTGTTTGTTGTTTTTATAGTTTTTATGGTGGTGTAAGCTAACCTGTTTGTTGTTTTTATAGTTTTTATGGTGGTGTAAGCTAACCTGTTTGTTGTTTTTATAGTTTTTATGGTGGTGTAAGCTAACCTGTTTATTGTTTTTATGGTGGTGTAAGCTAACCTGTTTGTTGTTTGTATGGTGGTGTAAGCTAACCTGTTTGTTGTTTGTATGGTGGTGTAAGCTAACCTGTTTGTTGTTTTTATGGTGGTGTAAGCTAAGGGCTGTTCCAGAAATGATCAAATGGGGGGGTCGGGCGGCAAATGATATTTTTTTCTGTGGGTGGTCGTATTTTTTCATATTTTAATTGGTCCGTGGTTGGACTGTTAAAAAAATATTTATTATGGGTAGTGGGTAGTTTCTATTGTTTTATTTTGTGCCACGTGGGTGTTGAGTTTTCAGAATATTTTTATTGTCGCTCTTGTCGTGTTGGTTACAAAACGTCGGAGGGCTAATTGAAAACGTGCTTTCGAAATGCTGCTTTCGAAATCGGAAATCGGAAGTAACATAGAACTATTCGAGTTGTCGCTCTTTGCAGCGCATAACTTTCCATTACGGCACTCTTCTAATTAGAGGCGCGTTTAGTAGAGTCCCTTTGGACGTGATGGGGGCGAACTCTGTTCTGTAGATTATTACAGTTTACAGTGCATCGATTTTGGGAATATTTTGAAACCAATAGGTATTCCGTTTTCTAATAAAAATAGGCAAACCTTAGTTGATTTATACGAGGGTACCGATGCGTTATATTTATCAGTCGGTGTGATGGTGATATAGAAGCCTCCGGGCGCGGGCTCCATTAGAAGACGAACGATTCGCGGAAAAACATATCCATATCCATTTCATGATAATAGCATCGTTTGGACTCCCAATCTTTCCAACATTCCCGCCATAGATGCCTTTTATTGTTGATGTGACATCGTTTCTTCAGAACTACTGTGATACAATGTCGCACAGGCATTACCGCGTCATTGACTAGAATGTTTGTCCCGAAAACCTCGCGAGATTTGTACCGTTTTCATTTTTAAAAATATTTTTGTGGTGGGTCTGGTAAGTTTTTTTTTTTTATTAGATGGGTTATTGTAAAATGAGTTTATTAATTTGATGGGTCATGGGGTAATTTTTTATTTTTTTTTATGGGTGCTTGGTATATACAAAAGGTGCCTCCCGATCCCCCCCCCCCCCCCCCCCCCCCCCCCCCCCCCCATGTATTTATTTCTGGAATAGCCCTAACCTGTTTGTTGTTTTTATGATGGTGTAAGCTAACCTGTTTGTTGTTTTCTGTTGCTTGACACATACTGATATTTAACAAACTACAGAACATCTGGTCTGGTGGTACTTCTTTCTGTTTTGGGAACAATTTCTTGTAAGCATCATTCACCACTTTCTGAATAAAAAGGACAGGAACCATTAAAAGAACATTATAGTATCCCGATACATTAAATACAGACACCACATGTATGTACAGTAATTCAGTAACTGACAGCTATTAATCTTTTTTTATTAATTGTACATGTATATCAAATATTATCACATCAAAGTATATAAATGTAATACTAGATTGTTTCAAGAAACAAGTGTTGCCTACAGGTGCTGAATAATTGTAAAAGTGTGATGCCATCCAAATGGATGTACATACAGACATTAGACAAAGTGATCCCTCAGTCTCCATCATGTTCTAAAAGCAGCACAAACAGTATCTTATTCTCTATACCTGACATTCTGAAAGCAGCACAAAATTATCTACAGGTGACTCGAGATAACTCGAAGTTCAAGGGACCTTGATAAACCTTCTCAAGATCAAGAGATAAAAAATATTCGGAGATTAAAGGTCCGACCATATGGTTAAGATTTTACAGAAACCAGAAATGTTTACCAGCATGATCATCGGATAGTTTAGACATGTTTTCCTTCATATTTGTCAGGTAGTTAATTTGATTTCAAAATAAAGAATTTTGCATTGATAAAAAGATTTCAAGTTTATGCATTTATTTGTTCCTTTATCACGGTAAGATAGGTGTACAAAACATATTCCAGATAAAGCTTTACTGCCCCTAGCTAAACAGAGCACATTTTATGTCACTTTACACAAAGCAAAAATTCAAACAAAAGAGTAAAACCAAAGTACAAACTCCAGAAATATAACAGTCTCTAGATCTCTAAATTATTGTCTCTAAATTAATGTCTCCAACTTACTCTTGTTGTCAAGTCAAAGCCAATTATAGATTTTATTCATTGTTGGATTCTATACAAATTCTAATCATCAAGATGCCCACCCCAGTGTACAGTTACAACTGACCAATTAACCAATTATATACTCAAGTGTCCACCTCCACCAAGAAGCACAAGTGATGTATCACCTCTGTAAACACCTAATTACCACTACCACACTAGCCTCTGGCATTCAACAAAATCCAGGTAAGGTCCAAGTGGAAATAATTATACCTTTGGGTAATGGTCAGTATAGGCTATGCACCACTTCGAGAAATCGAGAGTGAAAAACAATGAAATGTGTTTTAAGGAACCCAACTTCACTTCGAGAGATCGAGAACTTCGAGTGATTGAACGTTTGAGAGATCGATAGTAAATTTGCTTAGTTATATAGAGAAAAAAATCGGGACCATGATTTCACTTCGAGAGATCAAGAACTCCGAGTGATCGAAGTTCGACCCATCTCAAGTCACCTGTATTCTCTATACCTGACATTCTGAAAGCAACACAAAAAATGTCTATTCTCTATACCTGACATTCTGAAAGCAACACAAAAAATGTCTATTCTCTATACCTGACATTCTGAAAGCAACACAAAAAGTGTCTATTCTCTATACCGACATTCTGAACGCAACACAAAAAGTGTCTATTCTCTATACCCGACATTCTGAAAGCAACACAAGAGTCTATTCTCTATACCCAACATTCTGAAAGCAACACAAGTGTCTATTCTCTATACCTAACATTCTGAAAGCAACACAAGTGTCTATTCTCTATACCCGACATTCTGAAAGCAACACAAAAAGTGTCTATTCTCTATACCTGACATTCAAGAGTTCCTCTTGCTAGTCTCTTTGCATAGTCATTAGCCACTGCTTGCTTCTCAGTTCCTCTGTAAGAGAGATCATTCAAAATAACTACAATTGTTTGTATTTCCATTCTTTTCAACTAACTGATTACAGATCACACCACTGTGATATAGAGTAGCTTCATAGCTGTTCAGTTTCTTTATAACCAATAAATTAAATGTGCTAGGAAATATTACAGGTAGATTTTCTTTACTTTTATAAAGTTACAATAATAGAATATTTTTAATTACATTTTCTTTAAGCAGGGTTACCCACAGTCAGTTAAATAAAGACAGGATGGGGATGCTTGTTAAATATGTATATTGTGACCTTTATCGGCATATCAATGACATACACAAAGATATTCTTTGTCTGGTAAATTAAATTAACAAGAGTACCACAAACGGTACAACATATGCCCAATAGACCTCCAGTGCAATATCTGTATCCATGATGAGAAAAAGTCCAGAAAACTATTTGATTTACTTTTAGCCCAATAGGTCATGGTACACTAATCAAATTGAAATGTGAATTGATTATGTATTTCTCTGAGAGGGAGGTTGTGACAAAATTTCAGGGCAATACCTGTATTCATAATGAAAAAAATCTGGAAAACTGTTTGATCTACTTTTACCCCTAAAGTAGATCATGGTACACCAATCCAACTGAATGCAAACTGAACTTATATTCCTCTGAGAGGAAGCTAGTAACTAAATTTCAGAGCAATATCTGTAACCATAACCAAAACAAGGTTTTTCTACTATGTGATACTACGATCTGTATCCTGCCTACTAAGTTTTCCTATTAAGAGATAATACGACCTTGACCTTTGACCTTGAAGAGAAAAAAAGGCATCCTCCACTTAGCAAGAGGAGTATGTGTACCAAGATTGATGGTCAGTTCAGTCTGTATCCTGCCTACAAGGTTTATCTACTTAGTGATACTACAACCTTGACCTTTGACCTTGAGAAACAATAGGCATCTTCCTCTCATCATGGTGAACAAAAGTACAAAGTTGTGAGATCCTGGAGCTTACAGTTCATTTTGTATTCTCCATACTAGGTCTGGACAGATGGATGACGCTATACCATAATATGTCCCGCTTTTTGACAGGCGTATAAAAAATTAGGTATGTCCTAGTTAGTTACCAATACCATGGATTTGAATGCCAAACTCATACAAGCACATATTATCAAATTGTATCAGATAGTTGTAGAACCAACTACACTTTTGATTCCTGTGATCAAAATCAGTTATAAATGACCTTAATACAGGATCAAGACACAATATGCTGCATGTCAAATACAACCTTTGGGTTAAGTATGTATGCGTAGTGTGTCCATGTTACAAAGATGAGGCCTGACAAGAATTTTGCAAGTTTTTGGCCTTGGTTTAAGGTCACGACACACATACAGCTTTATGTAAAGTTTGAATGTTCATGGCATGTAAGACTTTGATCTAAAGATATGGTACACACAGTAGTTCCCTCTGACCCTGTATACAAGACACGTACAATTATTTCAAAATTATATCATATAACTGCTGTATCTCAGAGATTTATGACCAAAATTCTATTAAAATTGGACCAGAGGTGACTTTCGAAGATTTTTTTTTCTAAAAAAAAAAAAAAAGAGTAGCTTTATATGAATTAAAGAGGATTTTTTCTTTGTGAACCGATTAGGCATGTAATAGTAAATCCTGGTAAAACCAATAACCTCCATAAAAAATCCTACTTACGATACTGCATCATGATGCTGTGCTACACCCATTGCTTCTTCTGTAAACAAGAGTGTTGTACAAATTAGATGATGTGATAAAAAACAATGCTCATAACTTCTGCTACAGTCAGGACAAACACATCTAATTATCTTCTTAGTCAAATGAGTTTGGGTCAGTCATCGTGTAACAGTTCTAATCTTTTTTTTTATCAGTGACCTTGACCTTGTCTAAATGACCTAGCTTCATGATTTGGTCACTAACAATTTTTATGCCAGGTATGAACTTCTGTTGCCTCTCCATTACAAAGTTATGGTCCATGGCTCATCGAATAGATTATGTCTTAATGTAATGACTGACTTCAGTTAGATAAGATTAATTCAGGATTAAGATACACTGCTATACCATCAGCAAACCTTTTTACCAAGTATGAGCTTCCAATGTTTCTCCATATCTTGGTTGTGACCTGGGACATAAATTTCTTTCTTTTTACTTGTGACCTTGACCAAATGACCTTTGTTTAGGCTTATGACAATCTGCAACCTTTGTGTCAAGTACATGTATGAGCTTGTTAAGTTTTTCTGTTACAAACTATGGCCAATACATAAAGTGGGATGGAAGAAAAGAAGACAGTAAGGCAGACATAGCGAGATTCCTAAACATCACCCAATCTTAGTTTGCAGGGATTTTGACTAAGCACCCAATTTGTCTGCTAGATGTTAATGTGAAAAGATAATTTCAGCATATAGCCCCACCCTGGAGTCAGAAGCATTCACCTAGGAGTTACAAGATTTACAAATTTGGCAGAGGCCTCAAAACTCATTATAAGTGCACACCCAGTCGGTCACTAACTGTTGTGGAGAAATGAAGAGGATTTTCAAACTTCAATACATTTCCTCTATATATATCTACGCAGCCCTTGAGCTATGAATTTCACAATTCAAGTAGAGACCTCATATCTATACACCTATCTGTCTGCTGAATGCTCAGGAGTATAAAAAACAATGGCATCATTTTTTTTTTTTAAAGTTTTGACCCCATACATAAGGCCCCAAGGGGGCAGTGACTATAAAATTTACAAATTTACCTATCCCCTTAGGAAATTAACATCATTTTTGTGACAAATGTTACTGAGAGGTTGAAAATGTTCAAAAGTAATGATGCACAATAATAAGAAGTGACAGTCAGGGATAGCAATAGGTCACCTGAGTGACAAAGGTAACCTACAAATTAAAGTTCAAATTCTCAGTCCATTTTGAAACTGTGTTTCATTATGAACATTCCACTACAGATATCATGCTATTTTTGATACACATGCTGCATAACATATCAGTCCGAGGTCATATATCAGACAGGAACCACCATGCTTAGTAGCTGAGAGCAACAAAGAAATTTAGAATGTCATTACTGTTATCTTACACAATAACATTACAAGAAAGAAGACGTTAAAAGTATTATACTCATGACTTTCAGTTTGCGTTTATATAACCAGCACATTTTCCCCAAAACATGCTTCAATATCTATAATAATGTGAATTTAGATTTACTTTATACTCAACTTGCTGGATAAAGCAAATACAAAATCACACTACATGTACAGTATAGATGTACAGAGATATAATCCAAATAATATACAGTAGCAAGAAAAGCTTGGCATGTGTACTAAAATTTCATTAGGAATACATATATTTGAGCATAATATTACATTCAATGCACAGTAAATAATGGCATCCTGTGACTTACTTAGGACTTGAATGTTGAGTGAACTATTGTCAGAATCTTCAAGCATGGCTAAGGCATCTAACTGTTTACAGACCTAAAACACAAGGTTCATACTCAAAACATAGTCATAATCTTCACATGTAAAAAAGTTAAAAAAAGAAGGAAGCTCATCACAAAATATATTTGTTTTGTATATATACATCATTTAAGCAGCATACAATATTGAACCCAACTTTCTTCTCGTTGTTGGTTGACACAAATGACAGAAATTGACAATTGGCAATAATTTAAGATGCATTGACAAAATCAAGTATTAATGAAAGCAAGCAAAAGTGAGCAAGCTCACATACCCCAACGTTCCAACATTGCATGACAATGCCTCACATAATGAATGGTAATGCTATGCATTACTGCAAGAACAGGACAGATGGGCTTGAAATTCTGAGTTCAAAAGGCACATAACTCTCAGAAAAATTATTGAATCAGGATTTCCTGGGAATATGCAAATTTACACAGTGTGTCCTTATTTAAAAACTACAATGTTTCACGAAATTCTGTTGAGCGGTCTCAGAGGAGTTGCGCTGACAAGAAAGGGACTGACGGATGGGTAAAAAACATACTCTCCGCAACTTCGTTGCGTGGGGTATAATTAAACCTTGCCATAAACACTCTCTGGAGCATTCATATAAATAATTTCTTAACTGTCAGCACCTAATCAGAAGTATTTGTGTCCAAACCTGTAGGAAGTTGTTAGTCTGCCTGACATATCTCTTGAGGTTGGGCCTACTTGTGTAGAACCCTGTCCAGTAAGAGTGAGGGAGATGTGCATATGGGAAGAAATCATCCTTTTTGGTGGGCCAGGTTTTATTGGCCAGGTTCACCTGGTACAGGTAACAGCTGGGGGTGGAGTACAGAAGGTTCACTTTACTCCCATTTTTTTGCTGTCAGGGAATAAAGAGACATTCATCCATATACAGTCTATTCCACATATATTGAAGTCGCATAAATTGAACTATCTGTTATACTGAAGTAAAAATAAATCCTCATTAATATTGTATATAGTTCATCTGCAGTAACATTATCTATATAGTTCAACATTGATTATATTGAAATTTGGATGTAATTAACACCCTGAATTTCAATATATCCAGAGTAGACTGTATTGCTAAAATAATCTGAAATCCAAAAATAATTTGTAATTTAAGTCCATAATGATTACAAAAATACAGTCATACATAATGAAATGGTTTCAATGTCGTATTCCATACATTTACATGAAAATTTAATTACTTCATGTATACCTGTGCATTAACTAGATTAATCAATTTATCCATGTTCTTAAACCACATGTGCGCATTCTGGTAATTGAAATCACTTCCCATCGTCATCATGATATGTTCAGTGGCATACGCTAGAGCCTGCAATCAAATTAAATTCATAAACACACAACATAGTCACATCAAACTTTTAGCAACTTCAGTGCATGTCAGTAAAATGTTGTGTAATATATATTCATTCACAGCAAATTTTGATATTGACAAAATGGGAAAATATAATTTAAAAAAAAAAGAATAATTGAGACATAAAAAAGTACCTGGTATTTTGTATAATTGAGGAACTTTTGTGTTACTAAATCTGCATTATAATCCTCCATGTTCTTGTCATCCTGTAAAAGTTTAATTCAATTTTTCAATGCTACTAAAACATTGCAAGTACAGTGCTATAACAGCATAACATCTGTAAAGCTAATAATATCCTCCAAGCACATATATCTACATTTCCGATGTTTTTGCCTCTGAATTCTTTACTAATTGTAATGATAGCCATTTAATCATGAACATGGTGCAGTTGTAAACAAAGAACATATAAATCTTGATAAATATAGTTTGTATGTTGGGAATTCCACAAGAAATGAAAGTAGAATGTAAATATAAGAAATAAACCATTAAGTATGTCAACATAAAGTGTTGCAGTTCATACTCTCATGTATTTCCAAAAATGAAATTTATTTTCTTAAAGGGGCATGGACACAACTTTTTATCGATTGAAATTGACAGTTTTTTGTTATAGAAATAGAGATCATTTATGAATAAGTGGATGAAAAATATTTTAATACAGGTTTACATAAAATCCACCTCCCGAAATCGTGTTTGTCAACATGATTGTCCTAGCCAGAAAACCACGTGCGGAGGCGAGAACACCTAGATTTCTAAAAATTGTGTCAAGAGCGCTCAACCTTTTGACATACGTTAATGATAAATCAATTTAAGGAGCAAGCACAAAGAAGAAAGAACAGAAAAGTTTTATTGTAAAAGCTTTTTTCACCAAAGCCGACAACTTTATTATAAAATAAATATCAAAGTAATTTTTTGTACCATAATTGTGTCCATGCACGTGTCATTCCTTTTCATTTTTTTTTTACACAAATGTACAGGTATTGAATAATCAATAGCTTAGTACACCACTACAGACATACTCACCATGATAGGGTCATCACTGCATAGAGTATCCCAGCAAAATCCAGGGGGTGGATTGTAACCATGGTAGAGCACCCCAGAAAATAGGTCACTGCTGGGGCCTACAGGAGATAATCAGCTACATTTCAACAGCATTCAAGATTTAATCTTACACATCTTAAAATATGAAATAACTAGGTTTGCAAACAATTCTGATTGTATTTTGAATTACATGCACTAACTGAGAATTTTGTATGCTGTCAATACAAAATTATACTATTAGTATGGGATGGTGAGTTTAGCAGGTACATAATACTAGTATAACATCTACAACTTTGTGATGTCATCTTTGAAAATGGAAATCAGTTTGTGGGTAGATAAATTTTCATTTCACGGTATTTCAACATATGAATTACTGATTTCTAAGAAATTCAAGAATGTTTAAAATTCAGGGCTGCAGTCATACCTAGTTCATAAAAAATTTAAAAAACCATCACCTAAATTGCTGGGACTGCCCTGCCAAACCATTTCCATGGATTTTGTCAGTTCTCTGTGAAATTTGTCTTCAAAGTCCACTCTTCCAAAAAATAAACCATCATAGCCCATCTACAAAAGTAATAAATTCTATTTCAAAACAGCTTTAACTAAATGACAACAATGCCACTATATCAATGTCTCTGTGAAGATGACAATAGCATCACTGTACCAATGTCTCTGTGAGGATGACAACAGTGTTATAGTATCATTGTCTCTGTGAAGATGACAACAGTGTTATTGTATCATTGTCTCTGTGAGGATGACAACAGTGTCAATGTCTCCGTGAGGATGACAACAGTGTCAATGTCTCCGTGAGGATGACAACAGTGTCAATGTCTCCGTGAGGATGACAACAGTGTCAATGTCTCCGTGAGGATGACAACAGTGTCAATGTCTCTGTGAGGATAAGTATAATATACTTGGAAACACAGATCTCTTGTAGTAGTAGTAGTGGTGTAATGGAGGTAGTAAAGTAGTACTAGTAATAGTACTAATAATTTTTGTTGACATTAGCCGTAGTAGTAGTTAAAAGTACTTGTCATAGTGATAGTAGTAGTTGTAGTGGTACATATAAAGTAGAACTTCAAAAGGCAAAATGAATGTAACTTTACGTGAGCAAACAGAGAAGCTTGTTCTCTGGAATGGCCGAAAGGATCGATCTGCCATGCCACTCGAGGCCTGCTGCAGTCTCCAAAGTTCTGTCGAAGAAATTCCAATCCCAAAGAATGTTCATCAATGATTGCATTGTAATGTGTTGTAGCCTCATCATCCATAGACCACCCACCCAGTATGAACTCGAGTCTTCCTGTCAGGAATTATAATTCTCAATATTACATACAGTAGTCAAATTCATGGCATTTTCAGTCTGACAAACTCATAACATTGTTTATCACACAACAGCACTTTTCCCAGGTTCATAACACAGGTTCAGAAAAACGATATGAACTCGTAGCAAAGGTTCATAATTATGCAAACTAGGTAGGTCAATCATTCATGCGTACCACATAGACAAAACAACATGTCATCCTTTGACATTGTTAACATTGGCGGTAAAAGACCTTGTTTTGTCACCAAGGTTGTTCCAAGAGGATTTTGTGTCTTTTAATAAGTGAAAAATTCAAACCATGACATAGTGACGACATCCCAATCCAACTGAAAGCAAACAATTTTTGTGACATTTGTGTTGTGAAATAGACAGTAAATCCAAATGTGTGTTTAATGATAGTCGTGTGATAAATAGAATCTTACACTCGTGCTTATGACATACGAAATTTATGAAATTCGTTACCGGATTGAATATTCCCTCGCCAAGGTTTGGGAAATATTAAATTCAGTAACTCATTTCATGAATTTCATATGCCATAAGCACTCATTCAAGATCCTCTCTTTCAGTGGAAGAATTCTGTTTTAAAATGCCCACTATACTAACATCTATTTCATTGTCATAATTTACATATTAAATCCTTGAAAAGGTTTGCTACCAAGGATAGTATCCTAAAAAGGAGACAAATGTACGTACCTGACAAAGCCTAATGTATTATATACTTTGTGCAGCTGTGAGTTTCCTAACAAAGCATAATGTATACATTCGTATTATGTTGAAATTTATTTTAATTTGTTTTACAATATGTCAATTCAAGCTAAGTACTGATCCCCATACCATACCTTCATTTACCAGTCCCTATTACTCTACTGATCTCTATACCATACCTTCATTTACCAGTCTCTATTACTATACTGATCTCTATACCATACCTTCATTTACCAGTCCCTATTACTCTACTGATCTCTATACCATACCTTCATTTACCACTCCCTATTACTCTACTGATCTCTATACCATACCTTCATTTACCAGTCTCTATTACTCTACTGATCTCTATACCATACCTTCATTTACCAGTCTCTATTACTCTACTGATCTCTATACCATACCTTCATTTACCAGTCCCTATTACTATACTGATCTCTATACCATACCTTCATTTACCAGTCTCTATTACTATACTGATCTCTATACCATACCTTCATTTACCAGTCCCTATTACTCTACTGATCTCTATACCATACCTTCATTTACCAGTCCCTATTACTCTACTGATCTCTATACCATACCTTCATTTACCAGTCTCTATTACTATACTGATCTCTATACCATACCTTCGTTTACCAGTCCCTATTACTATACTGATCTCTATACCATACCTTCGTTTACCAGTCCCTTGACCACGTGTCTCATACTGTCATGTTGCTGTCTCCACCATCGTGCAAAGAAAGCAACCTCCACGTAAATAAATCTCTTGTTCTTGTCGGCCATGAGTTGTTGAATGACAGAGTCCAGTATATACTGAACTCCCGCATTCTGTATGTTGTTTTTGTCTGAAAGGATACATCATATATTTATCTTAACAGCTAGTCTTTACTGTGCTGAGACATGTTTTTGAATGAGGACAATTTTTGTGCCTTTTTTCATATGCAGCTGTCTTCCTAATTGTTTGATTTCAGTTTACTTTAAACTGCATTTGTATTATTTTAAAATACATTATCATTTTCATAATTTTAACTTCAAGTGCACTTTGAAAATCTTTGTGTTCATTTATCAAACTTGTTAATATAGTGTGTATCATTAAAAACACTATCCGTAATATCGGGTGTATTCATTTATAATTGGCCGTGAATGTAATCATTTTAATATGTTGGAAAACTACACTAAATATCCAAGATGTCTTACCAATTACCAACCCATGGAAACCTTGCATAAGGTGGGGTTAATTAGCAATCGCCAGTTGCAACTGGTGTGGATAGCCAGGGCAAGAATGTGTCAAATAACGAGACCAAGACAATATTTGAGGTACCCCATTTTCTCTTAGACAATCTATTATATTTGGAAAAATCAACAACTGAGCTATTTATACATTATATACTTATTATACATGTATACACATGTATGTATATATAATTATAGAAAATGTTATTATGCGCAATTATTTGCATTATATATCATTGTATCAACGTTTAAAGTGGCATATAGGCCCGACGGGCCGGGTGTTTATTGATTTGTATATTGTGATAAAATTGGATGTATGAATATATGTACACATACCACTATAATAAATAAAATTACTTACTTACTTACTTATTCGAGATACAGATATTTTACTACATATATTGCTACAATGATATTGTAAACCTATTGTTTGAGAAAATAGATTTGAAGAAAAATGATACAGCAATGAAAGCCTGTTGATATTGTGTAAGCGGTAAATTTCTCTCACCTCCATAGTAGTACTGGTCCACTGTTTTAAGCCAGCCTACATCATCATGGGTGTGGGGCACCAGGTGGACATTTATCATTCCATCTTTAACAGGATTGCAGCTCTGTCAACAAAATATAAACAGTGATATTTCAGATAATCAAGTCAAGAAACAATACACTGTCAGATCAGTAACTTATTCTACTGATTAAATCTTTGATGATTATAATTCATCTAGCAGTTGATTCATCTCACACCAATAACAGTTCAACATGTAATAATGTATGGACATCAAATTAAGGGTTCAATTGCAGGTGTCAGATGTCATTATAACATCTAGTGTTTGAATTCTGATGCCCCCTCCCCCATCATATTTCTTCTTTCACTGTGAAATCAACATATTTTTAATAATATCATTTACGACATATTTTGTTTGTTTGTATGTTGTTTACGTCCCATTCATGAATTGTGCACTCAAAAAGATATATCAGCTTTATAGGCGACATGCAACAAATTTTAACCTATGTAGGGCCGCAACATAATCTCAGCGAAGTTTTCTCACATGTCTAGGAAGACGCGTACAGCGTATCTATGTTAAACATTTTCGGTTTGACGTTTGATACCGACATGTTACAGAGACTGGAAACTGGTCTAAAAAAAATTGTACACAGTAGGCCATAGAAGAAATGAAGCCAATCTGACTATGGCCAGATATAACTATATATCAGTGCAAACCTCATATCCACATTTGGCAGAGAGGCTTCCCGTTATCAATACCACAATAACAAGGTACACTTCAGTTGTCATGAACTTCGTTTTGCTTTACACAACCTGCGAAGTTTGTATGGACGAGTTCACTTAATTATAGCAATGGGGATTCAGCTCAGCGATTTTCCATGAAAAGTTTCTTAAAATTTAAGAAGAGAATGTCCTAAAAATCCCTATTAAATGTTTACTTCATGAAATATGGTTCAATACATATCTCTTTAAATTTGAAGAGATTTTTTACACTGATCTTAAAAATGAAAGTAGACTTTTCTATCCTGCCATTCCCATATAATGAGACAGTCCACTTTCGAAATGAACATGTGACGACTGCATCTGATAATGCATAGTGTCGAATAGTTTTCACCAGATACCTTGAAAATGACTTTTATGCACAATATATTTACTTCATATGCAACAAGGTTTCTTTTTGCATTCTCAATATGGATGGAAACCGAGAAATATCATTCATGATCATTCTCGATATCTTATGCAAGTTGGCCTTTCGATCCCGATGTAAATTATTTGCAATTTGGGCATGAATAAAACCAAAATTATGTTCTATGAATGCAGGTCCTTGAAGTCCTCTGCAAAAGACAACCAGGTAGCTGTATGAAAAAGGTGAAGATAACGAACAGTGATCAATCTCATAACTCTTATAATCATACATTATCTCATTTACATGGATGTAAATGGTATTTGATATTTAATTTATCTGTACAGAAATCAGGAACAAGGCAAACATGGACTACTGGAAACACCAGAGGTGGAATCAGATGCCTAGTGGTACATGTAGTAAGCATAACCGGTAGATCGGTCACATCCGCCACCAGCCCTTCTTAATTAATCAGGTAAATGGCTCAGTATTCCGAAATCAAATTCCTTATGAAAAACCTTTTGGATAACATGTAACCTAACAACAAGATGATTATAACAACTATAGAATTTGAGAAATGTTTGCTTTAATTGAGACTGTTGAAACTTTTGTAACATTAATGTATTTGTGAGTAGCCTGCATGCCTCTTTTTAGAAATTGATCATATGCAGAACCTGCTAAATTGCGACCTGTTTATATGAATATTGTTAATATATTTTGGGTTGAAGGCAACAGCAAAAGTGTTTCTTTGTCTCAAATTGATATTTTTGAATAAATTCTGCATCAAAAGAATACAAAGCCTGGTAGGCCAATAAAGGAGCACAATTTTTGCCCATGGGAATTCCAACAGACTGTTGGAAGACCTAGCTGATTTCCAAAGAATCCATAGATATTGTCAATGAGAAACTCCAGCATCTTCTTGATATCTGCTCCAGAGTACTTGACGTACGTAGAATCAGAATGAATTTTTAACATATAGTAATTTTTTTATCAATCTTATTAAAATCAGACTTCTTAGATCTGCGCCATATATTTTGTATATATTGTAGTGATTGTGAGCGTATCTTAGGATCTGATTTTAATTAGATTGTTTTTTATCCAAGTTTCATATTCTGTGTATGATGTCAAAATGCCTAGACTTTAAGTTATCCTGAAGAATGGTAGCTTAAAGTGTTGAAAGTTGTACATTTTGATGTTGTTATATCGGAAAAGTTTGACAGTGTAATTTTCAACTTCTCCAGATCCACTGGGCCAATTTCAACCGAACTTAGCACAAAGCATCCTTGGGTGAAGGGTTTTCAAATTTGTTCAAATGAAGAAACTCAAAGGGTATATAATCACAAAAATGCAAAAATAGGGTGGGGTCTTTTAAAAATCTTCTCAAGAACCATAAGAGCTGAAATTTATATGAAAGCTGCCTGACATATTGCAGATTCAAGTTTGTTAAAATCATGACCCCCGGGGGTAGGATGGGGCCACAATAGGGGATCAAAGATTTACATAAAAATGTATAGTGAAAATCTTTAAAAAATCTTCTTCTCAAGAACTACTGGGCAAAAAAAGTTCACATTTACATGAAAGCTGCCTGACATAGTGCAGATTCAAGTTTGTTAAAATCATGACCCCCGGGGGTAGGATGGGGCCACAATAGGGGATCAAAGTTTTACATAAAAATGTATAGGGAAAATTTTTAAATATGAGCCAAGGTGACTCAGGTGAGCGATGTGGCCCATGGGTCTCTTGTAATCTAAGTTTGAGGTTTGTGATACTCAGGTGGCCAATAAGACCCATGGGCCTCTTGGTATAATTTTATGAATGATTTTCATGTATATGTTTATTGAATGATGATGTGAACTAAATCAAAAGAAAGTTGTTTATTGTGTAATATTTATTGATGAAAGTGAAAAACTATCTATAAATTAGTTGAAATAACTTACCAGTCCTTTTATCTTGTGCAGGTGTATGTTACATCAGTTGATGTTAGAGTCCACTAGCCTTGTTGATGTAGATAATGAAGATAGATAAATCACGGTCGCAGAAACTCAGGTGAACCTGTGACATGATAACAGTATAACAGGACAGACTTAAAGTTGTGTCACTCAATCATGGATAAGCTGGTTATTACTTTAACATGTTTATTTCTTGCAGGCGTGCATGGTCGACCCAATGTTGTGGAGTTTACACAACCAGAACCACAATGTGGATACAGGGTAGGTGAAGCGAGGGTGTATATATATATAAAAGTTCTCCATTCTGAATGTCCTTAAAATGCAACAAATAGTGCAACGACTAGCTAAAAAAGATAACATTCAAGGACTTAATTGGACTTCCATAATGCTTATCTTTGGAAAGAATAATCCTTCAAAAACTATTTTTGTTGAGGCTTAGAGAAATCCCACAGTGCACTGTATTTAATTCATTGCACTTTCCTTATTTGAAAAGTTGATATTTATTTTTGAATTACAGGAATTTCATAAAAATGGACAAAATGAATGATGTTTTTTTGAAAAATTATTTATAGTTGTTTGCCTCAAATCACAATATCAATGTTTTTCTGATGTAATAGTCGATTTTTCCATTACAATCTTCTGAAAACTTCATTTGACAGTGTTAAAACACTCAGAAAAAGTCATTCTTATTAAATTTGTTAATCTTAGTTTATAACTATTTCAATATTAGTCTGCTAAATAATCCCCTTGAAAATAAAAGCAAATAATTTAGCATAACTCAACAAGTTTTGCTTAAACGGGTGTGAAGTACGTAGGTTTTACAAGAATCTTGTAAAACCTAAGATGTTAACAAGAGCTTATAAGTGAGAGTAAGGAACAACTCTGGGTGAGATTGGTAATCCTCAATGTAGTAAATAAATTCTAATAATCAAATCAAAAGTAGATATTACTGCAAGGCTGGGGAGAAAAAGCGCACTTACAGTCGTTTGAGGGAAAATTTATAAGGAGCTATTTTTTCTAGGGGGAAAATGGATCTGGTTGAATTTTTCCTGTGGGAAATATCTTACCTGGGTGAAGTTTTCCTATGGGAAATATCTAATCTGGGCCCGAAAACAGGGGGGGGGATCTAACCCAGACCCATCTTTCAATGGTATGTGTGGATAATTCTATCCTACAACCCGGGATCCCATTGTAACTGAAGTCCATTATATGAATTTAAATTGATATCAAATGATGGCATCAAATTCTATTGTTTCTTGTAATTGATGGCTGCATTACATCATTGTAGAGTTGTCCTGCCACGGACCCCACCATGCTCAATGTTCATTTGGTTCCCCATACACATGATGATGTGGGATGGCTGAAAACTGTGGACCAGTACTTCTATGGTTGTAAGTAATTTACAAATTTAGTGCTAAAATTTCTCTCTGATAGTTTTGATGTGATAGTTTAAAGGTGTGATCACACAATGTGATTTTCAAATAGATTCCTCATTCAACTTGCTTTCTACTAAAATTGAATTGTGTGTACACCGTTGAACTGCGAGCTGATTACGAGTCAGTTGTGAATCAGATGGAGTATTTCATCGTCTAAACACCTCACCATTATATTTCATGAGTTGACATAGTTGGCAAGTCAATGAATTGGAAAATGGTATCATGTAACCTGCAGAGGACACATCTATAATGATGATGGGAGAATACTATTTCGGAAAAAGAAAAATGTACTTTCTAACATTGTCAAACATCATCATGGAGGGTGCTTAGGTACTCTTTCATTCTGCACTAAGGAAACCACTCCACCCTTCACAGAATTTAGATATGGTAGAAATGATTTGAAGATAATTCAACAGTATCAAAGTTTAATTCAAATGTCTGATGAAATCTACAGCAAGGAATGACATCCAGCATGCAGGTGTGCAGTATATTCTGGACTCGGTGATTCCTGAGCTCCTCAGTGATCCCAGTAAGAGGTTTATCTATGTGGAAATTGCATTCTTTGCTCGGTGGTGGAGGGAACAAGATGGGATTATGAAGGAAAATGTCATGAAACTTGTGAATGAAGGTGAGTGTTCTGTCTGTCGAATGATTATATAGTATAATACATAGAAACGTAAAGTTTTATGAATGTTTGAAAGATATACAATCATGTAATTATTTTGGTTCGTATGAGATCGCTATATTTTATTCTGAATTAATTTTTAAAATTTCTTTAATTCTAAGGAGGTGACTTAGCATTTATGTTCTTTTTTTTATTTAATCGTAGGTCATCTGGAGTTTGTTTTATTTAATCATAGGTCGTCTGGAGTTTGTTTTATTTAATCATAGGTCGTCTGGATTTTTTAAAATATTTAATCGTAGGTCGTCTGGAGTTTGTATTGGGAGGATGGTGTATGAATGATGAGGCCAGTACACACTATAATGCCATGATAGACCAGCATACCCTGGGCTTCTCCTTCCTGGAGCAGGAGTTTGGCGGATGTGGACGCCCCAGGGTCGGATGGCAGATTGATCCATTTGGTCATTCCAGAGAACAGGCTTCCATGTTTGCTCAGGTAAAAGTGGAGATGATGAGGCATAACTGTTTATACTGGTTACCTGATTAGAAGCTTTCAAATGTGAGAGTTTGAAAAATGTATAGGGATATTTGACAATGCTGTTATGATATTTCCTGCACTTGTGTTTCTGTGTGATGGTAAGGAGGGTTTTTTTTTCTTTCTTTTTGCTAGTTTGGGTTTGATGGACTTTTCTTTGGTCGTCTGGATTATCAAGACAAAGACACAAGGCTTAAGCAAAACAATATGGAATTTGTGTGGAGGGGTAGTCCAAAAAACTTAGGTAAATAATACATACATACATACAAAGATCGAGGTAAATTAGTCCATAAATGTATTGAAATCATTCATTATTTTGAAAATCACTTACTTTCTTAGTAATGCAATGATAAATTGTGAGTTTTTCTAGATAAGCTAGATAAACATATTATTTCAGGTGAAACTTCTGAGCTTTTTACTGGAGTTTTGTACAACCATTATGTTCCTCCTCCTGGGTTCTGTTTTGACGAGTTTTGTAAAGATGCACCAATCATGGTAGGGCACCATTAAGCAAACCTTTTGTCATTGCTGCTCTGGTTCACCAACTCGTAACATCTAGTAATTGGCCTGTTTATCTGATGTCCTGTCTATCAGGTTCTGCAATTGGCTGTCCATCTCTATTAAAATTTACTTTCAATCACTGTGACTTCAATTTCTTTAAAAGTAATTTTCAGTATTTATGCCATTTCTGTATGATGGAGGATTATGTGGTAAACCCAAAGGAGATGGAAGCATACTGTTTTACAGACACATTATGTCTGTAAGGAGTGATGTTTGTGATAGTTTGTAGTCAGACTTGTAATATATAGATGAACTGGTAGGGTTATTGTTTATGTATTTGCTTATGAGTTAATTAAAGTTTGTTGTGAGTTTACACTTGAAAACTTTGAAACTCACAGGATGATGAAAGAATGAACGATGTCAACATTCAGAGTCGAGTTCAAGACTTTATCAAAGTTGTCAAGGACCAAGTAAGTTGTATTTGTCACAAAAGTTGGTACTATATTCCAGGCATGTATTATTTACAAGGCTTAGGTAAAAAAAAAAATAATGATTTCCTTTCTAATCTTATAACTTAACAGTTTGTCTTAAACTTTTTTTGAAGGCCCAGCACTTCCACTCCAACAACATAATGATGACCATGGGGAGTGACTTTCAGTATGAGAATGCTCACACCTGGTACAAGAACCTCGACAAACTCATCAAATACGTGAACCAACAGGTGAGAATGGTAATACTGATAAATGTGTTTGTCTACAAGTGAGCCTTGGTTTGTTAATGATGATGAATGTGTTTGTCTACAAGTGAGCATTGGTTTGTTAATGATGATGATTGTGTTTGTCAACATGGAAGCTTTGGTATGTTAATGATGTTAGGCATTGGCTTGTTAATTAATGTGCTATTCTTTAAATGGTATTTTTTTTTAAAATCCTTCTTCGATATTCTTGAGTAGAGCACATACATTTCATTATGTAATACATGTATCGTTTCTTGGACCCATGACCCAGGGGCCATGAATTTTTATTTTTTTTTTATAATTTATTTATTTTTTTGGTTACATACAATACATCAAACACTTACACAAACATACCTTTCATACATCTCCCTGTGGTTTAGGTTACTTGCTGTGCAATAGTGAAAGTAATAATAATAACAATAATACATGTACTAAAAATAATGACAAGTACATGTAGTAATAATTAATCAATTGCAAAAATATTTTCCCACTTCATCCATATTTTATCAAAGTTATGTATTTTAAAGGCTTCCTCAACCAGAATTATAAAATTCATGGCCCCTGGGCCATAGGTCCAAGAAACGATACATGTATTACATAATGAAGTGTATGTGATCTTTAAAATTCCTCTTGTTGTTAGCTAGCATATAAACTGGGTTTTAGCTTGCATATAGCTGGTTATAATGAGATGGAGGCCTTTATCAAAATTTTGAAACCCATAATCACTGGTTTGGGTTTCTGGGCCGAGGTTAGGGCTACATGGCTCACAAGCTGAAAATACATTTCATCTTTAAAAAAATGTTTTACTCCAAGTCTCTAGATCATGCATAGCACTAAAGCTTCTTAGGAACAGACAATATGTTATGACCCAGAACCAAGGTCATATGAACATGATTAAAAATGTTTGCCCAGTGTTGACTTTGTAATATAGAAACAGTAGAAGCTCACTGTGAGTTTTATATTGTGTGAATGCTTTTGTTTATTTTGTAGTTTTTAGTGGAGAACATATTTCTTTTCACCCAGTAGATAATTGATAGATACCTTGTATATTTAGCATGATACAGTGCTGTGTAAGGTATATTATCACAGTAGGTAAGAGTTATGAATGATTGTGTAGCCATGTTGTTTTTTCAGCAGAGTAATGGCAGCAACATCAACCTATTGTACTCCACTCCTTCTTGTTACCTCTTCAATCTCAACCACCTGAACCAAGTCTGGAATTCCACAAAAGACGATTTCTTCCCCTATGCCAGCCGAGAAAACACTTTTTGGTCTGGATATTTTTCCAGCAGAGCTGCTCTAAAAGGATATGCTCGTAAAAGTAACAACCTTCTACAGGTAAAGTTTGTATCATCCTAGCGTAGCAAATTGGCAATACCCATCTCTCCTAGCGTAGCAAATTAGCAATACCCATCTCTCCTAGCGTAGCAAATTAGCAATACCCATCTCTCCTAGCGTAGCAAATTAGCAATACCCATCTCTCCTAGCGTAGCAAATTAGCAATACCCATCTCTCCTAGCGTAGCAAATTAGCAATACCCATCTCTCCTTGTATATTGTATACTGGAAAATTTCCGCCCTTGTTTTGTTTTCACCCCCGTTATTTTTGCCCTGAATGAGTGAACTAAACACTGGATGAATATACTAGTAAATTATTTATTACCTTAAAAAGTACATGAGTAATAAAAGGATTTGGGAATATTCTGAACAGGATGAAATCATTTGTCAATCAGTATAGGCAAAAATGACACTGGCCAAACATTTCATGCTATACAGCCCCCAAAATTGATAATTGGGGGCATATTGTCTCTTTCTCCATTGGCCCTCAGCTTCAACCTTGATCATAAGTTTTAAATTATATAAACTAGAGGCTTTTTATTTATTTTTGGTCAAAATACTGCAACAGGTAGAGGTCAAACTTATTTGTCATGTTCAAAGGCCAAATTTGGTACTACCAGACTTGACTTCAGTGGAAGGCATATTTTTTAGCACACCTGACCAAAGACCAGTGTTACCATTGCCAGAACTTCAAGTCTTGTGTGAAAATTGCTTTGGTGTTTGTTGCCAGTATTTGCATTTTGAAGATCTGCAGTTGAAATATGTATGACTTTTTGAAGTTTGTGTCTGTACATGAATGTACTGGTTCCCTTTTTCCATTACAGGAGCCATGCATCTTTTTTAGGTCTTCCTCTTATTCAATATATTGTTTTAAGTAGGTATGCAAACAGTTGGATGTTCTTGCAAACCTCAGCAGTCCGGTTTCTTTTGCCACTGAGAACCTACGTATCTTTAGTAAGTCTAAATTATAACAGAAATAAATAGATGAATTTATCTGAATATATTTTAATACTAACACTAAAATATTTTGGTTACCTGGTTTAATTCTTTCATTACAGAGGAAGCTCTTGGAGTTGTTCAGCATCATGATGGAATTTCGTAAGTGTGCAGTGTTAGGTAAGTTTCTATTCATCAGTTATCTGAACAGTAAATTCCACCTATATAATATAATGACATTTTTACAGAGGGACAGAAAAGCAACATGTTGCAGATGACTATGCTCAGAGACTAGCCGTAGGTGCCGAGAAATGCCAGGTACATAGATTTGAAGGCACTTCTTTGAAAGTGCTTGTGATTAATGGCACTTTCTATTTTAAATTTCAGTGAATTTGATATGTAAATTGTAATTTATTTTAATGTATTATTGCAGCAAGTAGCAAGTGCAGCCTTTGAGAAACTCTTACCAAAAGGTTCTGAGAAAGCCCCCAAACAGGTCTACTGTACTTTGACTAACATCAGCTACTGTAACTTCACTGAGCACCAAAAACAGGTAGAGTTCTGCTAGTTAAATGAAAACACTAGCTGTATTGATGAAGGACTACAAGAGATTGTGTGATAGGTGTGTGTCTGTCTCCTGAATCTGAGGTCTTATGTCTGACATTCATCTTTATATGTGTACTTTTCTGTTAATGGCTACTTCAATACTTCAAATGCATTATGGACAAATCAGATCTATGACTACTTTTGGAATTATTGAAGACTTTGTCTTTAGCTCTTCAAATGAATATCAGAATACCGTAGTTTCATGTCATGGATTTGTCAAACAATACAGTTTTGTTGATTTACATAATTAATTAGCTTGTTCTTCCTGTTTGAGCAAAGATAATTATATTTTATGGAACGCTTCCATTTGTGATCTGACACAAACACGGAAACAGTGAAAATTGGTATACAAGAGAAATAAAATCAAACAACAGCAATGTGTGTGATGATAGGTGTTAATTTTCCATCTCAATGGTTGGTATCTGTAAACATACTTTCACACATATAAATAAAAGTAAATAAAACAAAAGTAATCAATTTTTGTGTTCATTTTGCAAATGTACACATTACATATCGGAAATCGATTTTCATTTTTAAAATTTCCAATTTCAGTGGAAATTTAGATAAATGATCCCTGATTGTAAAGAAAATGAGAAAATAGACATTGTGTTGAAATTAGGCTGACAGTCATTTTGATTTGAATGGTTGACTTATGTCACCTCGTAAAATTGAGATTCCTCAATGCAAGCTACAAGAGAAAAACATGATTATGACAAATTTCAGACAAAAGATCCACCATTTCCACTTATTATAAACAATATTTTTGACTTTTTATCTAGTTTTCAGTATTATAGAATTTTTATATCCCCCTTCAAAGATTGATTGATTAATTACGGTTTTATGCCGTTTTGACAATATTTCAGCCCTTTTATGGCGGTCCCCTTCAAAGAAGAGAAGCATATTGCTTTGCACCTGTCGGTCAGTTCAAAGAAGAGGGGCATATTGCTTTGCAACTGTCGGTCGGTTGGTAGACCACATGTTGTCTGCTCAATATCTTGAGAACCATCCACTTGATCGTAATAATATTTCATATGTGGGTTGGTAATGAGTAGAAGAGGGCATCTAAAAAAAAAATCAGGTCAAAAGGTCAAGGGTCAATTTACTCAGGACAAGGAGTATTGATTTTGAGGTCACGTGGTCAAAGGTCAAACTGGACATAGGAAGATACTGTCCACTCAATGTCTTGAGAACCCTTTGCTTGACAGACATCAAATTTGGCACTCATTGTACAGTGTACATCATAAGGAGTAGATGACCCCTATTCATTTTTGGGTTCACATGGTCAAGGGTCAAATTAGACATAGTATTATATTGTCTTCTATATTTTAAGAATCATCTGCTTGATTGACACCAAACTTAGTACACTGGTAAATCCTAAGGAGTAGATAACCTCTATTGATTTTTAGGTCACATGGTCAAGGTCAAACCACTCTGGACATAGGAAGATGTTGTCCGCTCCATATCTTGAATTGTTTTGGCACTACTATCAATTAAATGATACATGTGTATAACCCTGTTCTATTTTTCACCAGTGGAGGCATATACATGTATGTTTTACGAACATTTCTTGTTAATTTTAGTTTATGATGACTGTATACAATCCATTGGGTCACACAGTCACAGACTTTGTACGGATCCCTGTGCTAGCAGAGTGGTACAGAGTGGTGGATCCAAAGGGTTTGAATGTGACAGCACAAATGGTACCAATAAGTGATGAAACCAAGAAAATTCCAGAGAGAAATGGATCTATTGCCATGAATGAGCTGGTCTTTATGGTGGAAGTGCCACCCCTGGGATACAGCACTTACTTTATTATTGAAGCAAGTCGTAAGTTTATATATAGAGTATATTAAATACATGTATTATGTATATGGGTATGGGACTGTGTTTTTTTTTCCCTACACTTAGTCCCCCTTGTTTTATGGCTCTCCTCCTCCAGGGGGAGACATATTGTTTTTGTACTTTTTGTTTATCTGTCTGTCACAAAATCTTGTGAACTCTTCTCCTCCTATATGGCTTAGGGGCAAGATCAAAAGTTCAATGTCTGACAAAAAACTAAATTCACTTGGTTTTCACCAAGACACTCCCCCCCCCCCCCCCCCCCCCACAAAACTAAATATGATGAATGTTGAAACTAATCAATTAACAAGTAGAAACATACGATTATAAATAACACTCTGTATATACCTTTTCCTCTGTTTATTCACAAATAAAAGTGTACATTAAAATTATTATATGTTCATTAAAATGTAACATTTTTATGTGGTTTTTAACAGTTGCTTGTCTTTTTCCACTAAAGTGTAATCAATGTCGGATGACAGAAACTTACGGGAGATTTGAACTATTTGAATTTAGATTTTTATCCGACATCAATCTTTTGATCTTGCCCTTACTGGATAGATTTGAAACTTTGTACAATGCTTCATTGCCATTTGTAGATGTACATATTGTCGGGACAGGAGGATCCAATTATTTTCCTAAAAGTTGTAGTGGATCTAAGAGGGGTGGAGGATGTTAAAATAGCTTGTGAACGCTTCTCCTATATGGCTTATCCGATAGACTTGAAGTTTTGTACAATACTTCAATGCCATTTGTAGATGTGCATATTATAGGGACAGGAGGATCCAATTGTTATCCTTAAAGTTATAGTGGATCTGAGGGGTGGAGGGTGTAAAATAGTATCCTCCTATTGCTTATTGGAGTTCATAATGTACATGTTCCTGCCCATGCTTTCTCCATATCGTGCAGTACATTAAGGGGAGGAGGTTTCATTTGGAGCACTTCCAATTTGGGGAGCTCGGGAGACATTTGTTTTTCACAAAAACAATCTCCAGTTTTTTGATAGCATAATGACTTGCAGAAAAGATGTTCACAATGAGTATGTTTTATTCCTTACAGATCAGGAAGAAGCTACATCACAACCAAGTCAAATAGTCCCACTCTCTAGTGACGAGTTAGAAATTCCACTGTACATAGATAATGATGTAAGTAAAAGAAATATCTAAATTCCTATATCATGATTACAATGAAATAAATAATTCACATGAAAATTCAAACAAGAAAACCTTTCATATCCAACTATTAATATTTTGCAGGATCACGAAAACAATAAAATTGATGCTTTCTGGTTTTAGCAATACTTGGTTCTTTTGGACAACATTAAAGGGAACACAATGGGATTTACAAACAAGAAAAAGAACATATCTATACCTCTTCACCAGGGCTTCTGGTGGTACGAGGCTTACGGTGGCAACTGCAGCAAAGGCGAGTTTCAGGCCTCTGGTGCATATGCACTCAGAACTAAAGGAGGACGTCAATTGGTCCCAGATACAACTATGAAACTTGGGTCTTACATACTAACGGTGAGATGTCTCTGTTCTTACGTCACATTTTGTCATGATTTTATGGAATTTTTCTGCATGTTTGTCCATATCGTATGATATTTTGATGGTTTTAGGGAGAGTTGGTGCAAGAGGCTCACATGATTTTTGGACCTGAGGCATCGGAAGTGATTCGACTGTACAACAATAAGCCATATGTGGAGATCGAGTGGACAGTGGGACCCATCAATATTAAGTAATTCATAAGATTCTGTCTATATTTTGAATTCTCCTGAGTTACTCAGATGACCAGTTTTCTATCCATGCCTGTTTGTTGTCAAAAGTTGTCCATCATCTTTTTACTTCTTCTCAGAAACTATATGGCAAATTTTCACCAAAATTCCTATAGAAACATCTATTGAGGTAGGGGAACAAAAGTTTTGAATTTGTTGTTTCCTACCCTATTGGGACACAAGGAATAATGCTTAAACCTTTAAGAATAGTACAATTTTTAAAAGTCTACTTCTTTATGCTCCTCGGTATCTGGCATAAAAACTGGGGCAAAGTTATTCGGAAAATGAAAGCCTCCAACAATTGGGAAATTCATAGTTCATAGGTCAAGAGTTATGGCTATATGGATCATACAGGGTAAATGCATTAAATGTTTTTTAAAAAAATCTTCCATTCCTGAATACCTTGGAAACGAACTAGGTGGATAGGCATATGGAACATGGATTCCTTTATCAAAAAGATGAAATTCATGGCCCATGGATTCATGCTCTGTGGAGGGACTGTACATATTTGGATCATACAGGGTTCTTCTCTATTTCTAAACATCTAGGAGACAAGCTTGGTGAATATTTGTATTGAACATTGAGGCCTTTATTGGAATGATGAAATGAGCGAAGCTATAAGGATTATATAGTGAAAATGCATTTATCTAAACCAATGAAAATCTTAATTCTTTATCTGAATATGATGTGCAAGAATTTGGTGTATAGTGATAACCAGTGTGGAAGCCTTTACCAGAACTGTAAAACTCATGACCCTTGAACCCCAGGCCCCAGGAAAGGAGATCATATTCAATTCAATTTATTTATTTATTCACCAAGCATGTTGGCATACAATCATGTTACACAATATGAGATATAATATTTAATGATAATAAACTAAATACTAACAGTTCATATACATATACGTAAATACGAGTATATATTTGATATGTACATGTGACGTCAAACTGTATACATATGCAATTTAGTATTGCATATAACATTAGTATAATTATAGCACTTTACTTTTATTGCACAATTCAAAACATTAATGTAAAAATTCACATAACCTTCTAGCATATGGTTAAAAGATGTATTAAATCACTAGATATTATTTTCTCAAGCTCTGAACCTCTAGCACACAAACTGAGTCCACTATCATCATGAGAAAAGGGGGGGGGGTCTAAAATACTGTGAAATATGTGACCCCTGGTGTAGTGGTTCTGGCCCCTGGGGTGGAGCTATATAGCTCTTAATTTAATGAATTGCCTCATTAGAAATACTCTTGAACTTTGCTTATGATCATAACAATGTGTCATGACCTTGAACCAAAATCATTTGACTAAAGTTGAGGTCATTACTTTTAAAAAGGTTGTTTCAGAATGTTTCCAAATCCTTTCCTGGATATCATTTGATGATGTGTTATCTATTGATAGCAGGTATTTACAAATACAGTAATCATAGTTTAAAGTTAAAAAATAGGAAGAAATATTTGTCTGGGTCAAAGCATAACATTTGAGAGATATTAGCTGCTCATACTTGGTACAAAGTTTGCTTATAATCAGAATGGAGTACCCTTTTTTACCACAAGGATATGCATTTATCAAAGTTTTAAAGATGCACACTTGCATCATCTATACACAACACTTTTGAATTTTGTTCTTCATGTACAGTGTGTGACCTTTAAGGCCCATGGGTCTCTTGTGTAAAACTTGAATTTGTGAGAGAAGCAATAGATTTTGCTATTGATTTTCCAGAGACAAACTTGGCAAGGAGTTCATAACTTTGTATGATACACAGTCTATGGAAACTGGGAGTCTGTTTTACACAGATGCAAATGGGAGAGAAATCTTAGAAAGAAGGTATGTACTATCAATTTTGCAAATTTCCATTAAAGAAAAGCATATACTAGTAATTCTGAGAAATGCCAATGTTGATTTTGTTATATTACAGAAGAGATCACAGAAATACTTGGAATTTTAACAACACAGAGCCTGTAGCAGGCAACTACTACCCGGTCAACAGTCGAATCTTCATACAGGTCCATCATTGCACCTACGCAGGAATCTAGTCATCTGAAATCACTTACTGTAAAATAATTTTATGGGGGTTAATTTCACCACATTCGAACCTCCCACATCCAAGAACAACAATGTATTTTCCTGTAGAGAGCTCTTGTACTCAGTAATACACTAAAAGGATTTGGTTACATGGAGGTTGGGAATAATGCCTGTTACTACATTGGTAAATGTATGAAACACAGTTTTAGTTGAAACACTATGTATTCAGGGAGAAAAGAAACTGAAAAAAAATGCTTTTTATATCACATTATTTGGTTGTTTGCAGGTACAATAACTAAAATGTTCCTAGCAAATTGGCATTGTTCTTTTGTTTACTTGATAGTGAAACATTTATTTCAATGGTAATTTATATTTCCTACACTTATATTGTTAATCAGTAGCCACTTTTCATAAATGTTATCTCTCTTTATCACCGACTGTAGGTGTATGTATTCTGTCCCACTTCAGCATCCAAAATTCTGCTAAATGCTACTTCAAGATAGAAGAGCTCCTAGCTCAAAACTTGCAGATTAAACTTTAGTAATAAAAAACTTTAAGCAAAACTTTGACCTTGATCATAACTTTTGAATGGGGAGGGATAGGGCTCTCATATTTCACACAGACAATTTGTTTGACAAGACCTTTTTTTGGTAGCAAAGTTTTTGACCTTGTGATAATTACCTTGGAGTTGAACCTATTTTTATCTTGATGGAACAAATTTCTGGAGAGCTATTGTCATATTCCCTGTGTCAGCAGCGGCTTAGCCATCACATTGTAAAGAAAAAACTTTAACCTTCACTCTATGTTTTGAACGAAGGGGGGTAGGGCTTTGATATTTCACATATAGATGCCTCATGTCAAGACCTTTCTTTTGGTACCAAGACTTTTGATCATTGACCTTGGACTTGACCGACTTTTCAAAAACTTCAACTTTGCCTATATCTTTAGATGCCTCATGATGAGACATTTTGTTTAGTATAATGACTTCTGACTTACTGACCTTCATGCCTTGATATAAATCGTATTTCATGTACATTTCATAAAGTATACAAACCATTGCAGATGGTAAAACTTGTGGTTATCACACAATCTTTGTAGATGTTCTTCATTACTTTGTCTTGACTAACCAGACATTTTAGGATAGTAGAGCTACAGTCTCATCAAAGACTTCTGGTTTATGTTTATTCAAAGTTATTCAGAATACGTACTATAGGGTGTAAGGCAGTGGTATTGAATCTCCATTTATGTGTACCTTTAGTTGTTTTGAAGAAGTAATATTAGTTTGAAGCAATTTCAATTTAACATATGGATTCCAAAGCTTATACATGTAATTGGCTAAGATAAAAAGATCTACTAATGGTTGCGCAAAAGTACATGTACTACATATGTAAAAGAACTTTTGTAACTTAGGTGAGTATTTTGGGAAAGGAACCTTTTCTGTTGAAGATTTCACAATTGTATTATCTGTAGGCAGTAGTGATTTAGCAGTTTGTCTGGTGGATCCAAAGATAGTGGGGAGTAGATTGGCCACCAATAGGGACCCATGTGCTGTATAAATGGAAATTATTTCTCCCATTTTTAGCCCATTCCTCCTTAATTCCAATTGAGCAAATTTAAGACTGAGCAAATATAAATTCATTATCATTTCAAACTAGCAAAAAAAACAAAACAAAACCACAGCTTTTGGCAAATTCAAATCGGGGCAGAATCCTTTCCAATCCCTATGTTGAAAATGTATGTAAAGCAAGGTGACAGTTTTCCTGTAAAGGGTAGTGATTGAAAGTTTTTCTTCGTATTCTCATTTGGAATTGGAGTGTTTAGGACAGTATTTAAAATGGTCTGTTTTTATTTTCTGTTTAGGATAAAACCAATAATCAACAGCTGACAGTGATGACAGACAGATCTGAAGGTGGAAGCAGTCTGGAGTCTGGCACACTGGAACTCTTGGTTTGTATCTTATCTATATCAGACTTCAGTGTATATTTATCAAAACAAAAGCCAGATAGGTCGAAGAATGTGGAACTGGCTCAATCCAGTCATGTAAAACATGAAATACATAATACGGTACTGTAAATCATTATATTTTGCAAGAACTTTAAGAGATGTCCTTGGCGTGAAAATAAGGTTGTCAATAATTTTGTATATACCTGTAGTGATGAAATGAACTCAGCAAACCAATATCACTTGCTGATAAATCTGAGACAGCAAGACAGCAAAAAATTGATCTGGAATACATGTTATCACTGCAGGTTCATAGGAGGTTGTTGTATGATGACCATTTTGGTGTTGGAGAACCGCTGAATGAGACAGGGGCAGATGGACAAGGACTTGTAGTCAGAGGCAAGCAAACTCTACTGCCAAATTTTTTTCATACTGTGAAATAGCTATTGAGTTGTCAGGCTTCTTCAACTGTTCATTTATAGTGGTAACATGTAATTTGTCAAATGCTGCCCTTCAATCACAATTCTACAATGGTATGATACTGATTACACAGGGAAGCACTTGGTGATTTTGGACACTATTGAGGATTCCCCATCTCTCCACAGAAGTCTGGCTCTACAGATGTACATGGCCCCCTCTCTGTCATTTTCCCAGCTTACAATGACGCCTGAACAAGCCATGTCCAAATATAATACCCAAGTAATAGAAGCTTTTACAGTGATATAAACCACAAACTGAGTTATTTTAAGGTAAATGATTATTGTTCTTTATTTTGGTGTTGGTTGCAGTGGTCTGGTTTGAAAAAGTCCCTTCCAGCTAATGTTCACATGTTGACCTTGGAACAATGGAGTACAACATCCAGTATTGAGCCGATAGAAATTCCACAGATTCTGATCCGATTTGAGCACATATATGAAAAAGATGAGGACCCTGTCTTATCACAACCAGCAGTGGTAGATTTGGTGAGAATTTCTACTAGAGACTCAGTTAAAATTTACATGCTCTTAATACAAAAGTATCCAGTCAAAAGAATCACTAAGTAATGCTCCATCTAATTCACTGGAATACATAAACAGAATGTTCCAAATGGGTTTTTGTGAAATGAAAAGTAAACTGCTCCTTGCCAAGGGAGGTTACCAATAGGGAAAATCAGAAATGGTGAAGCACACTTACCCACAGATTTCAACAGGATTGGGTTGGGTGGTTTTTTTTAAACACATATACAGTCTACTCTGAATATATTGAAATTCGGGGGACTGACCTGAAATCTAAAGTTCAATATAACTCGTGTTGATCTATATAAAGATTTATTTTTACTTCAACATAACAGATAGTTCAATTTAAGCGACTTCATTATAACTGAAGTAAACTGTACATTAACAATATTAAATACTATTGTTTTATGATTATCTGTTTTGGGTTTTTTTATCATTTCAGACTGATTTCACCACATTTAGAATTGTTACAATGCAAGAATTTACATTAGGGGCCAACTTTCCATTGGCAGAACTGAACAGGTTACCATGGAGATACATACCAGGTAAATGCTGTAATTTCTTTTTAATTCACCTGCTTTGTACTGTGTCTCTGCATTGACATTTTTGAAAATAATATCTATGCAAAATGTTTTTCCTCCAAATTTGTAAATTGAGGGAAATCCATGTTTGTAATGTTATACATAGTTAATTCAGGATTTGTTGCTAAAATTATAACTAATTTTACACACCTTTAATATCTATTTAACAAGGAATAAATATCAGATTTCTGTTACTTATGCAGTTTCAAATTTTCATCAGAATTGGTTATTGAACTTTAATATATAGTCCTTTATGCATGGGTTTAATTAGGATTTTCTTACAGCGGGCTAAAATTACCATTTTTCTTAGCGTTTTTGTTCCAGAAATTGTGGGCACTATGCATGAATCATGATCAAATTTGGACATAATAAACTTTTAAATTATGTTTTGATGCTGCAAATATGTGAAAATAGATTTAGTTCATGGATGGCACCCCTGCCCTTAAACTTCACATTTCAGATCATTTTCACGAAGATTTTCGAAAATCACCAACTTCCTGATTTCATAATGAAAAATGGAACTTAGCATAAGAATTATCTTTGTTTTGTTTTTTTATTTTAACATGGAAATTGCTCAATTAACCAATATTGCTGTTGTTTCTGCATTTACATTTATGTACTAGTTTAAACAATATTTCTTTCATATTCTACCACAGTATTGCAAAGATCAAATGAATACTGCATTCTACGATATACCTTCATGAGTATTAACTGATTATGAGAAAATTAATACACATCTCGCTTGCACTTCGAGTTTTGCTAATGTCAATGACTGATAATTCAATTTCATAATCATAAAAATCAATCAATATATGTTGCAAAACAATGTCATAAATAACTGAAGAACATTTGTCACTCAGTATAAACCAACTGTCTGCATTCCAAGAGCAAAAAAGAAAATTATATTTCAAAACAACATTTCTTGACTTAGGGGTTATCCTGCAAGATACAGGAAAATGTGATCTTTATTTCTTTAATAATCAATATTTTACAATATTCTTCTGTATGTAATGGAGATTGGAAAACAAACCAAAAGGCTTTAATATATCAACTCCTTTCTGAAGGTATTTAACAAGCAAGAGGTTGTTACCATAGAAATATTACAAACATAGATTGATACTGGAATTGGATCATGTAACAAAACAGATGTATTATAACTGTGTAGCAAAATGATGTTAACAATGATTTATTATTAACTTCAGTAAACAGAATGCAAGAATATATATTATACTAAGTGATGATTCTTTAATGGATGCAAGTCCAGACCTGGTGATTCTCTTTCTGTTCGTCACTTAACTTCAATAGTTTATCCTGTATTATTACGTATACAAATGGTCAAATCTTGTGTTTGTAGACAATAAAGAGGAATCCCTCAGCAAGGAGAAACTATTGAACACAGCAATCCCACACTCCAGTGTCCCTACCACCCTGTCTCTACAGCCCATGCAGATCCGCACCTTCGTGGCTACACTGCAAAGACTACTATAATTCCCAGAATTCAACAGACCTATTACACTGGATAAACTACTTTAACTCCCAGAAATCAACAGAATACATAAATACTACTACCTTCCAGAAAACTACGGAGTTTCCCAGAGTTTTACAGAACATTTTATATATGAAGCAAAGTATTACATGTATATATATCTGCCATCTTCCATGTGGTGTTTTTTCCATACTATGAAATTATCATCAATATCAATATGTGTATGTTCAAAAATGAATATGTTTTTGCTTTTAAACTGAATGATACGTGTTACTTTTTTAAAATCCTGTCTTACATGTGGTACGTACCATCTATTATTCTTGGTTAGCATCTATGGTACACCCTGCTGTGCTCAAGAAGACAGGTCAAAAAATTGGCCTACATTTTTGCACTTACTTCAGATTTTGGGAGTATGGGATTGTTGGTCGTTGCAGTTGTAAACTTTGTGTATATAGTATCAACAAGCAGTGCCGTTGGTTGGTTTGAGTATACCTCATTGTATTAAAGTACAGATGGATTAATCAATCAATTTGTTATCAAATACTTTGTGTATACAGAGGATAGACAAACATAAACATGTAAACATGATATATGTGCAGAATGCTGGTGTTGTTTAGTAGCCTATTATCCCTAGTCATCTTTCCACCTTTGAAAATGGGCTATTATCTGTTGCCGGCCTTTGTAATGGAACAACATTAGAATCTCATATTTTGCACGAGATTTGCTTTTCACCAAACAGTGTGTCATGACCTTGAACACCCCCCACCCCCACCCCAACCCCTCAGTTACAAATATTTGTCCCAACAGCCCAATTTTGTAATGAAGAAAACTTGAATATTTCTTGGAGTTTATGAGATGCACTTTTGTACCCTAAGCCTGCAGCACTGTGTCACCTTTTTTAATAATACCGATATTCATATTTTTCCATCCACGCTAGTGAGGATGGAATGCAAGACCCCAAGATAATTCAGAAAAAATGACAAAAAGTGAGGGAGTAACCAAATTTTTGTGCCCCCACTTTTAAAAGACAGGTTCTAATATATTTAGATGTAGAAATTAGCATATATACAGGCATAACAGAGACAAGCAGCTCCTTCAGCATGTTGACTTAAAACATGTGACAGCCCCACCTATAAATTGTTAATTCTTTTTTTTTTTGGTGGGATATATTGATGCTGATGTAAGTTTATTTCACTCCTATCATAAATTGGAATGGAACGTAACAAGTTTTGAAATTATATGATGATCAACAAATATAGTATTAACAAACAAGAGGCCCATGGCCCACATCGCTCACCTGAGCCACCTTGGCCCTGCCATTCAAGGTCAACACCAACGTATAACAAGATCGTAAAGAATCTGTATACAAAATATGAAAGCCATAAATAGTTCAGGAGATATTGGATAGGTCAGGGCTTTTTTTTTTTAAAGTAGGTCAAACTCCAAGGACAAAAGATCAGACACCATTGTGTTACAATGTCTTGCCATAAAAAAAATCTCTATTCAAAATATGAAAGCCCTACCTAAAATAGTTCCTGGTATACATAATGTGTTATGTTTTCTTAAAAGTAGGCCAAACTCAGAGTTCAAGGTCAAAGGACATGATATGAAATGAAAGGTCTTCCCATAAGAAATTTATAAACAAGATATGAAATACCTACCTTAAATAGTTCAGGACATTGAATAGGTAAGATATTTATTAAAAGTAGGTCAAACTTCCAGGTCAAGTTCACAACATTACACACCATTGGATCACATGACAGGTCTTGTCGAAAGGAATGTATATACAAAATATGAAAGCCCTTGCTGAAATAGTTCAAGAGATATTTTTAAAGATATTTCCTATATATACAGTGTATCGGCATGCAAAATTTTGATCCCCTATTGTGCCCCTTCTACCCCGGGAACCACGATTTGAACAAACTTGAATCTATTCTACTCAGGTATCGGCTTTCATGTAAACTTCAACTTTCCTGACACAGTGTTATTTGAGATGAATATTGTTTTAAAAATCTCAATATAGCTTACTGTAAAACTTTTATCCTTTATTGTGGCCCCATCCTAACGATGGGGATCATGATAGATTTTAACAAAGTTGAATCTATTCTATATCAGGAAGTTTTCATGTAAACCTTCACTTTTCAAGCCCAGTGGTTTTTGGGAAGATTTTCCCCCATTTATTTGCATGTAAAACTTGATCCCTTATTGAGGGGGGTGTGATTTTAACAAATTTTAATCTGCACTGTCAGTTAGCTTTCATATAGATTTCAACTTTCCAGGCCCAGTGCTTTTTGAGAAAAAGATTTTTAAAGAGATGGTAAAGCTCATTTTGGTGGAATTTTTCTCTCACCCCAAATCATCTTATTCCTTTCTAATATAATAAGATAAGATGTATGAATGATATTTTTCAACTTTGAAATGACTATAGGTTTATCAAAAGTTACTCTATAAGCTAACCTTTATAGCAGATTGAATTTTTGTCCAGGAAACAAAAATTCAGGGGACATAATTTGAAGATTTTAATCATTTTAAATTTGGAAATAAATGCAGATGAAATGCATAAAATTATTATTATTCATAGGAAATTACTTGTATGAGGCTTTGGACTCATTTTAATTCTTTCAAAAATGTTTAACAAAATTACCTTTACTATCCCCTTAAATGACCCTACACTAGTTTTGCATTTTCGTGATTACCTCCCTGTTGAAAACTTGAACACCCCCCCCCCCTCCCTCAGGGATGCTTTGTGAAAAGTTTGGTTGAAATTGGCCCGCTAGTTTTGAGGAAGAAGATTTTTAAAATTTGTCAGTGTAATTTCGCAATTATCTCCTCTTGGAGAAGGGCACTTCCCTTCACCCTTGGGTGTTTTTTGCCAAGTTTGGTTGAAATTGGTTCTAGAGAAGAAGTCGAAAATGTGGAAAGTTTACAGACAGACGGATAATCAGAAAAGCTCACTTGGGCTTTCAGCTCAGGTGAGCTAAAGAGTAGACAAATCGTAAACATTTCAGCTTTCAGTTCAGGTGAGCTAAAAAGTAAACGAATCGTAAACATTTTGAAAAATCTCGCCAATCTTTCTCAGTTTGAATCATGTATCGCCTTTTGAAACTTTCATTTAAAACATCTTTTGAAAACATCGTATCTTGATACACTAACCTAATTTAAATCAGTGTGTGCAGTTTTACCGAAAAACGGGACCGCGAGATAATACGAGGTTAATCTGTTATATATGCCTCTGGTTCAATTGTCAACAAAATGTTTTTGTGCCACTCTAGATAATGCACCTCCCCTTTTGGAAGAAAGAGTTCTTTTACGCCCCCCCCCCCCTTTTTTTCCTGAAAATTTTATGGATCCGCCTCTGCTCCTAAATTAATTGAAGATATTTTGGTCTGGAAAGGAAAAGTCTGTCATTGATATTTAAATGTAAAACGAGTTTTATCCTAGGAGTAAATCGCAAAAACATTGCCATTTTATGGATTAGCAGGAATGTTCGGCAGACGACAAGTGCTTGGTGACTGAGCATTTAAAACATCCCACGTAAACAAACCATTAAAGTTAATTTTCATATATTGATTAAAATACAATCCTCTCCAGATAAATCTATCAATTAATATTTATGGACACTACGTAAAATTTAAAAAACAAGAACCCATTAAGTTATATAGTTCAAGAGTTTCCTCGGGTAATCTGGCGCTTTTCAGCATGGTTGAATGGTAAATAATTTGACACTTGCATAGTAATCAATACTGAAAGTCCAATGGAGCTTATCAGTGGAAATAAGTTTTAATCCAGTGTAGTACCCGGGTAATGCAAGTCGCCTAATGTGTAAGCATGTAGTTAAGGAGGCGAAAGTCGAGGAAACCGAGAAATTACAATGTTGAAGGGCCCAGGGCCAACTCCCTACGTAAAACACGGGCAGGGGAAAACGGCCTGTACAATTCTAACGGAGGATGGGTGTATTTATCCCGTGATTTCGTCACTGTCTTATAATGATCGGACTAAATCGGTTCCCCATGAATACGGGAGAGGGGCACGTCCAATGCACAGGTCAACACTGACCATTGCTAAACCTCCCTGGTCACCTGAACAGGAATTCAAGACTACTAGTAAACAGGTGAGAATTGTAGTTATTTATCTTTCTAATTTATACATGTACACTATTTAACGTAAACTATTTGTACAGTCAATAATTTCCTGTAGAACTGTTATAAAACCGGGAGGAAGGTGCTTTTTTCAGATTATTTCTGCGATGGCCACATCTTTCCAATTGGATAGCTAGGGAAACCATTTACACCCCACCCACCCCTGAAAAAGAGGGTCATTGTCGATCTGTAGACCAAGCCTTGTCACCTTAATATCTAAAGAACCCTTTGCTTGGTAGTTACCAAACTTGTTACAGTGATAGCCTCTAGAGGATAGATGACCCCTGTTGATTCTGAAGGCAAGGGTCAATTCACTCTGGACATGGAAAGATGCCTGATTGATATCTTGAGAAGCTTTAGCTTAACAGACATCATCATACTTGGTACCTTCTGGTACTTCCCAACGAGTAGATTACTCCAATTGATTTTAAGGTCACAAGGTCAAAATACTCTGGACATAAAAGATGAAAATATTTTCCGCTTAATATTTTTTTTAACCCTTTGATAGCAGACATCAGAGTAACCCTTTGATAGCAGATATCAGCGTACACTGGTACCCCCTAAAGTGTAGATGTTCAAGTCAGACGGTCAAAGGTCATAACTCAAATGACTGTTATTTGGAAATGTCTGCTCGGTATATTGAGAGATCAAACTTAGTATTGTGGTTGCCCCTGACTAGTAGTAGATAACCCATATTTTTCACTAAAATCGGAGATGTCTAAAAATTATTAAAGTTGATCATTTTTCATATTGCCACACCGGGGGGAGGGGGGGGGGCATATATGCTTCCAAAAACAGTTATTGTAATCAATGATTTAATTATACTTCTTCCTTCTTTTTTGTATATGACAACTATTTATATTTGGGAATTTGAAATCTCCCCAAATTCAAATAAACATTTATTGACTAACCGACTGTCCCCCCCTCCGTCGATTCGTTTTGCCTTTTTCGCAGAGCATTTCTCTTTGAAGTTACACCAGTGTGGAATTTAACGAAATAAAGAGCAGTCAAGCACTGATCCCAAACCTGTCGGTAACTATGTCTTAAAGAAAACAATTTGAAATTCAAAGTGGTTTAAACTTATTCATATCTTTTGCCCTTGGAGTTTTATCTAGGGGATTTTAAACAGATCAGGATTTCAAATGTTCACTCAGTGTTCTGACATGTTGTTTTGGATTTATTTGATTATATACATTATCAAAAGTATAGTTGACAGGACACTTCTAGCATTCCCCTGTAACGTTGTGGTCTGAAGTACATCGACAGATTTCTTAATCTGCTCAAAGTGCTTTAAAGACACGACTGTATGATATACGACGATCGACATTTTTTCTCAGCTAATGCCATTGTAACTTGTCTTCTCACTTGCATCATGGTTGTATACATGTACAAATGTAATCCCTTTTCAGAATGTGCAGTCTGAGTAAATCAAGTTACGGAGGTGGGCACTGATCCACGATTTCGCATTGGGGTGGGGGATAGTCTACGTCTGTTAATTTGTCCACGTACTGGGAGTCAAACATGTATATCTATTGATACTGTGCATGTATATCAGCCGAAACTGCCATTTAAGGATAGTCAAGAATATTTTGACTAATTGAATCGGAGCTTGAGGGGGAGATAATGGTAATGATGAATTGATATAATCTGAAATTTAATTGAGTTTTTTAATTTGATATATTTGTTCCACTGACAGGGATTATGTATCGATGGTAAAGTAATAAGCCGGGTGTTCATCGGGTGGACTAGAAAAGGAAGGGGGTATCAAACATTTGAATGCGGTTGGGTAAAATCATTCTACAATTTTTGCAAATTGAATAAAACATACGCATCGATCACGTTCTGACGGTTCAGCATTTACACTAGATGTACACTTATCTACAGTGCATGCTTGTGTCGAGAGCTGTGTTACACCAGCCGTATTATACATTCACACGTATTGAAAAACTTCTTAAAATGTCTAGAGCATTACATAGGGAGATAAAATGACTTTTTAAAAATTCAGGAAACATCTTTTCTTTGCACCTCGTCGTGATTCCGAGTTAAAAGGTTTGTTATTAACCGAGGTAACAATAACGGATTTGAACTGAGCAGTGTCGTGGACCCGTGTCTCCGCGTGGCAGGGCTTTCTACTGTTTGTTTTCACGTGGTGTGTATTCACACTTTAAGTAGCCTCGTTCCTTTATTATAGTTTCTATTTACTTAACATCAAGAACACGCAATCAATAAACCGACAAAATCAGAAATGTACCTGTGTGAGCAGGTCAATATATCCCTATCGCCGAGAGAAGGAAATTAATATAATGAACAGTTTTAAATGAGCCAATGAAAAAAATTCTAAGGTTAAAATGTCATTCCCCCCCCCCCCCTCTCTCTCTATATATATAAGATTATATATGTATAATTTGCAACTTTATCAATTTAAATCCTGCATTTTTTTTTTTATCACACATTTATGAATGGGATAGTTATCAAATTAATATAAATTGTGTTATCGCTTACCAAATCAATTCGATAGATCGATAAGCCAAAGGATAAACTGACTAGATGTTGTGCTATTTGAGATTATCAGATAAATAAGGATAAAGGAATACGTATGTCAGTTACAAATGAGGCGATCTTTAATTTTGGAGGCTTTTGTACAACAGACATACAACTCGATAGACTGGTTGATCAATTCCGAGTTACTAAGAGACTGCCTGCCCAGATCAGGCTGGGCGTTTATTCCGAGTGGTAGGATTTCAAAATTGAATTTTAGCATTGATTTTCCAAAATTACTAGAGATTGTGGCTGTTTCAGCAAATTCTGTCCAGTTTGATGCCAAAATCTCCATATTGTGGCGAACAGACAACATGATTTTTTAATGATTTTGGATTAGAATCAAGAATTATGGATGACGGCTTTAGGGTAGGTCGGATATAATACAGATATCAAAACCAACCATTGTAGTGGCGTGATGTCTCGTCTGCTCAATGTTGGCATTTCAAACTGTAGAACTTTAAATATTCAAAAAGTTATGATGACAGCGCTTTGTCAGAAGAATTCTGTTTCGCCAGCAAAACACTATTGCCATCTGAACAAGCTCCAAATGTCAAGTATGCTAATTAAATCTTGGGCAGATGTATTATGAGGCCAAATTCTGGCTTCAAACACTTTGTCACACAGACAATGCAGTTCTAACGTATCTGAGCGCTGTTCATTGGAAGGAAACGGGGCTAGGATGAAGAGGGGACGGGGGAGGGTGTATTTATAAGACAGGGGAGAGTATACTATGATAAATAACAGAAAGGAGGAATCGTGGCATATACCATATAATTTGATCAGATTCAATTTATCCAACGGTATACATTTGTTTTTCTACTTTTACAATGCATGTACTAGTGCAATATGTAAAAGCCATGAGAATTGTAACAAAAAAGTATTACACACCGTTTGTTTTACATCGGTAAAAGCTGAAGAGAGATAACTCACCTACCGTATGTTGAAGGAAACTTTCGAGGATGTACCTTTTCAAGCCCAAATTGCCAACATAACTGAGAAAAAAATCGACCTTCTGCGGGACTCGAACTCATGATCTACAGGTGGTAGCCAGATGCTCAATCCACTGAGCTAATTAGACGCACAACGAAATATTAAAAGGACATGCACGAAAATACAGTGACTGATATGTATGCATATGTTCCTCCATTCGAAAAAAAAAACAAACTATCGGACATGTAAATACTGCTAAACCCCTTCTTTCCTTGATTTCAGTACTTCAGTGGCAGTAAGAGCCTGAATCCAGTCCGAAGGCCCCCGCTGTGTCCCTCCATGCACAGATCACAGTGGACCATTGGTCATAACATGCAGGACACCACGTTTGATACAGAATACTCCAAGACTTACTTTGAAAAGGACATTGTACCGGTACGTGTCTGAAAAATTCTGACAGTGTAGGTTTCAATACCTATACTATTACGTCAGCGACCCAGTGGTTGAGTGTTCCACAATATTGCAGGTTTGAATCCATTCCCAACCACGTTAAATCTGTGTGAACAAGGTTTTTAGTTATTGTCTTTACAGAATATCCCCGCAACTATAATAGGTACAGCTAGAACATAGGACACTGATTTTCGTTTTGCAGTATAATGTACACTGTTCATCTGGTATATTCCAGGAAGCCTATTATTCTACTCTTTTTATTTTGTTTAATCAAGCATTTAACACATTAAGAATTTGTTTGGCTAACATATTTAATTCTTTTAACTTTTTAAAGTTTCTTTTGTTACATAATATATACTTCACTTATTTTAGTGAATATTTAATGGGTTTTTTTTTTCAAGCCTCATAGATTCTCTATCACACCACGCATTATAATAATTTGTGTGACTTTCAGAAGTACTAGCATGAAAGGCTTTAATAACAGTAACCATGATACTATATGTGACTGTTAATTAGTTACAGAGGGAGAGGTGTCGTAACCAACAGAATGTAAGTGACTAGGTTCTAAAAATGTCCTACATGTACAGTAGTTGTCCCGCTTGTTTATATGACAAAATATATGTTGTACTGCTTTTCCAAAGTATGTGTTGAGAACAAACCTTTGCAGGTGGTCCAATTCCCCAATTCCAGATTATTTGCCTATAGTGTAGAAATTTGAATTCGTAAATGGGAGATAACTTCCATTGAACCCATTAGCTGTAGAAATGCCTTTTAGAGTAATTGTAGGTCTCGAGTATTATAATATTGTTATATTAACCTGCCTGCATCACTGACAGTATCTTAACTTTCTATACCAGCTGATGTTACAATAGATTGCTACAAATATACACAACTTGATTACTATCTATATTTAGAGGACTGTAGCTTAATATATATACTACTATATTTAACCCTTCATTTCTTTACATTTATCATCAGTTAAAATAGTGGGTTAGTTTCAAATAATTAAACATCAAGTAATACATGTAAAACCAAATTGAGAATTAAAACAAAAATGAAATCCTCAAAAACCCTTTTAAAATCATACAAGCATATGCATTTATAAAACAGTTCTGTTTTTCACCTTTCTGACGCAAATTTGTACACAAAAGTTTGAAGTGTTTTTTCAGGTGATGGAAAAGTTTGTGTTGGGAATCTTACTGTGAACTGGGTTTTGAGAAAACAACCAAAAATTACAATTTTAAGTATTCTTGTATTAATTGAAATCTTTTCAATCTTTCCTGCATCTCTGTAAACAATCCCTCCTTCCATTAAAGAGTAACATACCCCATTATTTTTCACAGGCCAATCGACTCCATCTGACATCGCTTGTCAATAGAATTGACCAGACGGAGGGCAAAGACATGAAGACTACAGTACACACTGACCCTCACGCCCCCACTTACTGGTCACAGTACAACCGAGTACATGGAAAACTAGGTCAAATGCGGGGGCCTGGGGTCGAAAGAGAAAGAGCAATCCGTCAGAGCTACAATATATTTACAGGTATGTATTGATCAAAACAACCAACTTCATGTGGATCATCTAAATACAGTAAAACTTGCTTATAAAGAATTCTAGGGGTTTGAATATGTTAATTATATTTTACATAACTGATTCCCTATATTCATATAAAGATTTTTCTTGTAAGGAAGACCTTTAAATATATACATGCACGTTTCCACAACAACATACTATATTGCTAATGAGTTAGTTATCATTTGAAAGTAAAATACTTGTTGCTGTTGTTATAGACACAAATATGACTTAAAAAGATTTACACTTCCACCCAAGTCAGTATGAAAAGACATTATTATAAATAAAGAAACTAGTTTATAACTCAGATTCCTTACAACAGAATTCCTTTAAAACTATTTCCTCTTGCAAAAGCTGATGAAGTACATAGAAAGAAATTTTGAACTGAGATTTCTTCGCAACCAATTTCCTCCTTATCAGATTTTACTGCAAAGAAGAAAATAAGCTGTTGACTGATACTTTACAAATGCTGCAATACTTCAGTGTTTTCTCAATTAATGTGTTTGTACAATGGATATATCATTACACGATATCAAAGAAAAAAGTGCATTGATTATCATTACAACTATCTACCGTCAAAATACTAAAAACGTGAATTCAAGAAATGTTGTGAACCATATTAAATATTCAAAATTCCATTGACAAAAGCCTCAATTTTCTACATATTTTACAAGAAATACGAAAGTTCTTTACCCACCTTTTTGTGACATAACATTTCATAGTTTGAGGCAAACACTTTAACAGGTAGTGCTACAATGTATAATTACAAGTGTACTGTAGCTAAATAGACCACAATCCGACTTTTGTACCTGTAGCTAAACAGACCACAATCTGACTTTTGTAAAGCATTTGGTTTTTCAAAGTTGAAGAAATCTCAACAACCAAACCCACTTCTTTTCACTACTGACTGATGTCTTATAGAAAACAAAGAGTGCATGTTTGTCTGTATCTCTAGTGTACTATTTTTCAACTAAAGTACACATGCTGAATTACTTGAATATTACAATGTATGTATAAAAATTATGTTCTTTCTGAAATTGCTGGCTTTCTTCACAGGAAATGATATTTTGATAAAGACTTTCTTCTTTTATAATTTAGAAAAATTAAAACTAATGACCTAGTAATACTATGCTTTATCTACAAAAACTGGTTAATGTATAGAACCAGCTAAACACCAACTGTGTATTCTTACCAAAACTTTACATGTCATCACCAATAACAGAGGATTATTATATCTCTTTACTTGCTGACATTTATTTCCCCCCTCTAATTTTCAGGTGAAGAAACGGGTACTGCCTGGAAATGTGACAATAAGCGAATTTCTGGAAACCGTGTGTTGGTGAATACCAGAGAAAGTAATGACTGGTACCTACAGGACTAGTGAAAAATAAGTGATAATTCGACTGCTTACAGGACTAGTGAAAATAAGTGATAATTTCACTGCTTACAACTAGTCATCTGGTTCAATGTGATATTTTCTACTCATTTACTAATCAGAATATACAAACTTATGTTGGCATATATGGAAGATATAGAGACCATAATCATTCTGGTACATATGTATATCTATTCTGAAACTTTCATATATAGATTTCACTCTTTCATGTACATGTAAATAAATTGTTATCAATTTGGAAAATACTCCCCAACTACCCGAGTTGTTGGATAAGGAATCTTGAACTATGTGGCAGCTTTCAAAAGCAAGAATGTGGATTTCAAACGTAAAAGTGCATCCATTATTTCTCCAACAAACCACTCAAACCACTTCCTTAACAATACAAAAGCAATGCTCATGCTGCAAAAAGTGTAACTCGAGAAGCAAAATTATTACTTTTTAGAATATTCTATGCATCAACACCATAGGGAACGTGTACACCGGGTTTGATGATCCTAGCCTTATTAGTGCTGCTTCTCCTTCATGATTATCCATGAAAGTGTGACTTGAAAAATAACAGGCATCTTTTTTTCACCATTGAGAACATTCATACCAGGTTTGATTATCCTAGCCTTATGGATAAACACACGGAAACACCCATGTAATTCTGACCTTGACAAACATAAGGCTTATTCCTCTAAACACTGGAAACGCGTACAAGTTTGATGATCTTGGCCTTGTAAATACTCTTTCTATCTGATCCACAGTGGTGACAGATGGACTGGACCATTCCATATTATGGCCCATCTACGACACTCTTATAAAAAAAAATAACAACTTCAATACACGAAAACAATTTTATTGATACCAATATTCTAGAATGAAATGGAAAGACCACCAAAAAAAAAAAAATTAGGTTCAATACAGGACAAAATAATTATTTACACCAATTTTCCTTTACTGTGCAAGTCTCTTTAAACATCTGACTAAATATTGGACATAAGTTACACCTATCATACACGTGATTTTACTTAATTCTACAGGATTAGATATTCATGATAATGCTAAAGCAAACAAAATTTCCATTTTGTTATAAAAAAAATAATGAATACAGATTGCAAACAAGTTAACTGATTTGTTCTTTCATAAAATTTAGTCATATTTAAAAATTATAATCTGTTAGTTTATGAAACTTTTTTTTTCAGCAGCAACACACAATTCACTTTCCGGCAATTACCTGCCGTTGTAATGCCAAACTTTAGTGATAAAAATAACCCATTTGACGGCATCAAAATAAACAGAACCCTTTAAAATGAAATCACAAATATTTCTAAAGTGCGATATGGAAAGTATGACAGAATATCAGAGATCACAATTTCCTACATTTTTGAAAGTTGTTAATTTCCTCTAGCAAAAAAAGTGGGAAATTCTGGCATTGCTACTTTGTAAAATGAAGGAAACTTGATCTTCTCGACAATATATACAAAATTTACAAACAAACCGATTTCTGTCTCATGGCACTCGGTGTTTATATGATAGAATCGTTCAACACGTCAATTTTGTTTCCTAGGTTATCACTGAAATCACCAGAGCATAACCATGTAATAAAAATATGTTAATTGATATTTCATTTAAATGCACATACATGCTCAGTAAACTTTTCATCAGTTCATCAAACAGGCAAAAATGTTGCACTGCATAAGAATGTTTATCACACTTCTCACAATATCATCAGCACGCGTCTCTGCTAACCACAGAATTTGGTGCTATTGGCTTGACCCACCCCCCACATGTGAAAAGCTGAACAGACTCATTTTTGCGGGCCCTCTGGCCGGGCCCAGAGTCTTTATTTGCTTAGCTTCTCAATGTTGATGGTGTACCTTCTCTGTCTATACGACCCACGCTTCTCCTTCACAGTGTTTGCACTGTGTGGTAAGTGCGTCGGATTATGGAGCAGTTTTAGCCGGCAAGAATCTTGCGATTTTTCAGGCTAGTTCATACCCAGGGTGTCCAACCTTCATAAAGGACTGATAAATTATCCAGGTTGTTGGCCTCTTTTATGACAAACTCCACCTATATACAGGAAAATGAAGAATTACAAATAAACTGTAAGTGTATCTAATTGAGGATATTACAAACATACTATACATGTATGAGTACTTGATGGAGGATATTCCAAAGTCTAACTGTACATGTAGTTATTTTTGAAGGATATTTCACATTACAAACACATTTGGGAATATTTTAAATTACAAACATACTGTATGTGTTGCTATTCTATTCACACATCCAATACTTGCTGAAGTTGTAAGCCACATATTACTGAAGAATCACTATTTTTCATGACATTTCACTTTTTGTAGTTTGAGATACAGAGTAATGAGACTTAATTTTGCAGTTGTGGAATTGTTTTTCTTTTTCTGTTTGTCCTGTTTATGGAGGATTTAAATTCCTGTGTACAATCCATGTTCAATGCCAAAAAAATCATCCCTTCTCCCCCGGAGCAACATCCCCATGATTTTACAGAATTGCATGCACTCATAAATCAGCACCATCAGTACACACTTGAGCTATGATATTCCATGTTTTGTTGCGGATCATATACTAGCATACTTAGGACTATGAAGCCATTGATCTATAGTCCCATATAAGAAAATGTCTGTATATTTATACCTTAGTGGACATTTCAATTTCAACTAGAAACTTACCTGTTCTGCAACCGAGAGGCGTTTGTTGAGATCTGGATCACGGCCATCCAACTTCATTTTAACTCTCCTCCACACACTGACAGCATAGGAATTCCTCTCTTGTATGGCTGAAATAATTTAGCAAAATAGGTTTAACAGGAAGTAAGATTATTTACAATGTCAATGTCATGTACAATATACATATAGGGAGTTCAAATATTGAGGTCCATGTCTTCAGAAGTCCACCACTGAGGTACAATATGTATAGGGGGCTGTGAAGTATAATTTGTATGGTTAACAGGATCTCCCATGGTTTGTGGTTTGACATGATTTATATTCAACGAGTTGTGTGTTTTCTATGCTGCATTGTTGGGAATTTTGCTTCCTGACATTTTATTAACAAACTACGTAAAAACTGACGTTTGTTTGTGATGTCACAAACAGCGTAGGAAAATGTTGTGTCATAATTAAAATTTATGTAATGGGTGATATCCACATGGGTGATATCCACTGGATAAAGGAGAAGACATGTGATTTAATTACATGGAGAATTGTACAATTTGTATGATTTATCTACATAGGGAACTGTAGAGTACAATTTGTATGATTTATCTACATAAGGAACTGTGGAGTATAATTTAAGTGATTTATCTACATAGAAAATTGTAGAGTACAATTTGTATGATTTATCTTCATAGAGAACTGTGGAGTACAATTTGTATGATTTATCTACAGAGGGAACTGTGTAGTACAATTTGTATGATTTATCTACATAGAGAACTGTGGAGTATAATTTGTATGATTTATCTACATAGAGAACCGTGGAGTAAAATTTGTATGATTTATCTACATAGAGAACTGTGGAGTACAATTTGTATGATTTATCACTGCAGAGACTGTTAAAACATTTTTGTTACGCAATCCTTTGTCTTTTTAGGCTTTTATATAGAAGAAAGTCCACTTATAGTGAAAAGGTTACCTGTAGGTGTCCAATAAGTTGACAATTGCTGTCCATTATTTTTAAGAAAGGACAGATACTGTCCGTTTTTAAAAATAATGGGACAGTAATTGGCAACTTATTGGACAGTGCCAGGTAAACCCAATAACTTATTAGACGTCTACAGGTAGGCTAAAAATAAGAGAAAGACAATACATTTGTCAAAGAGATACAAATTTGATTTTAAATTCCCTACAAGTAAGAATCAACACAGATATCAGAAAAATCACTGAAACACTGAAAATGTTATTTCACCTTTAGTAAAATTCTCTGTTCCAACTGTAAGATTCACATTTTTAAAAATTCCACAGGCCATTATTATATCGTATCAATACTTAAATTTGAAAGACATATTTCCATGCTGAATTTGAATTTCACTGGATCCAGAGGCACATTCCGAAACTTTTTCACACCGCTTTTTTATGTTTTCTTTGTTAGCATATCCTAATTCTGAATTATTATTTTCGCTTTCATAAATAATTTCATTTCATTTCACGAGATGGGCATATTGGGTTCTTTTGGGCAGCGTTAATTATTTCCTCATCCAAATATTCTTAAGATAGTATTCGCAGTACTTTCATTGCAATCCTTTAATTTTGATTGTGCAATGAAAATGCTCTCCCCATCAGAGGAGGACATGTTGATATGGCTCAGTACTACAGAGTGAGCAACTATAAAACCAGCAGTACAAGATTACTTACCTGACACTGTTCAGTAAGTGAACAAAAGAAACAGACTTCTATGCAAGACTGGTTATATTGTAAGACTATTCAAAAATAGCTTTATTCATCATTATCATTGTCAATTGGTTTACCTGAGCCTGTCCATTCTTAGAACAAAAGATGTAATGTTTTAAGTAGGATATAAGCCTCAAACTGTCAATTCTGTGAGAGAAAGAACTGATCTCGGCCCTATGGGGCCTCGATCAGTTCTTTCTCTCACAGAATGGACAGTTATATCCTTTACATAAAAGATCAATTCACTAATCAGTCATTGATACATTACCTGATTATCTCAATTCACAATAAAAAATATGTTCCATTTACAGACTACATGTACATCTTTTAAAATTTCTCATACTAGTAAAAGCTCCCCCCCAAGAATCTTACAAATGCCCAGGGTACTAATCTTTTACTAGTAAATACTCCTTCTACAAATTTTACAAATGCCCAGGGCACTTACTTACAGTATCATCAGAGTTGTATCAAAGTATTTTTATAAGTCACAGTTCCAATACCTTTTCCAGTTCTTGGATCTCTGGTAACTTTGTCCAACTTCTTTCCACCCTGGCCTGAAGAAACAAAGTAAACATGTGGTATAAAGAGAGAATGAGTGGGTTTTATTTCTTTATACAGTCAAACCTGTATTAAGAGACCGTCCAACGGAGAATGGAAAAAAGGTCACATATGACAGGTGGTCTCTTAATACAGGTTGCCTATTTTCCGCAGTTAATTGATAAAATTTCGCAAATAATTTGTACAATGGAGAAAATGACTGCATGTATTTGGAATTTATCATTAAGAATTTCAAGTACGGTTTAAATAGTTGTAAAATAAAATTAATAATACACTGTAGCTAAAAATCTAGAATGCAATGTGTTGTATCATAATTTATTATTCATAAAAAATTACATTTAATCTGTTTAAGAATGATAAACATGCATTTCATATTACACATTTACATGAGATTTAAATCTCATTTATGAACTACATGTAAATTTTCTAAAACTTATAAACATTTTGTTGTAAAGAGTATTCATGTATAGCCTACTTGTACACTGTAACTAAAAAATGCAATGCTTGTGGTAAGAAAGCAAATGATGAAGTGTTGTGTCTCCTTTTGTACAATACATGCTGGAAATATGTTATTCAATTTGAGAAACATTAACTAAATCACAATATCCATTGTACATGCACAGCAAATCTTTTAAGCTTTGAACTAATGCAGGCAACTTTCTTGAACTCGGACGTGTCAAATACTCGGGACATGTCGAAGTGAGCCGCTAGTTCCGGTCATTATTCTGGAAACCTCGAGTATCTCATGCAGTAAAACTGCAAATACTCCGTTTAAAATTTCAGTCCTAAGCACAATATTTACCCGATTTATATCGCAATCGGGCAAATTTTTCACATAATGGTATAACAAGTGGTAGATTTTCATTTCTGATCTAGCGTATCTCGCACTTCTTAAAATTTGTCGAAATTCACACCTTCAAATACACCGGCCTTGATTCCCTGATCCTTGATTTTGTAAAATAAACAACAACTTGGGTTTTATTAATTAACCACACACAACCCTGCATGTTGACAGATTGGGTATAATAATTAATTCAGAGGGCCTACTAAACAAGATCACCGCCAAACTATGTGTTATAAAACGAAAGTGTTAGGGGCGATAATTCCCAGAATAGTCGTGCGTTTGAAAACGAAAGTCTTAGGGGCGATAATTCTCAGAATAGTCGGCTTAACCAAAATCGAAAGTAGTAATCATGGAGTAATCCAAAAATGTACAGTCGTTAAATAGAGATAAAATTTCGTGAAAATACACAAAAAGGTTGTAAAAATCATGGTCGTTGGTCGCGTCAGACAGGTGGTCGTTTAATACAGGTACAATATATAGAGTAACGTCTTGGGGGGAACTTTTTATGGTCACATACGACAGTGAGTCGCTTAATACAGTGGGTCGCTATGGCAGTTTTGACTGTATTTACTTATATTTTTTATTATGTTAACATCAAGTGTACATCTTTGAAGTTGCAAATGTTAAATGACTTGTCTCATAAGAACCAAGGACTGACACTTGCTGGAGATTTTAGCCAATGTTAAATGACTTGTCTCATTAAAGCTAAGGTCACTTACTAGAGATTTTAGCCATCAAGCTGACATGTGGGCTGCCTTGAGCTGGAGTGGTAGCCTCTTTGTTTGGTGGTTTCCGAACTGGACTGGACAATTCCCGTGATTCCAGTGGTTTTTTAAGAGCTGATCATTTAACAAATGGTACATTTAAATCAAATAACACAAGTTAATTTAGTAATAAACAGAAAATTTGTTCTACACCATCACCAACATATACATGCTTAAATAAAATTCACATTCCTAGTAGCATCTAACAACCTCCACAAAATGCTGACTCAACACAAAGAGCTATACATGAATGTCTAATTTGGCCCCTAAAAATATACAAATTTATGAGAAATCTTCAAGATCAGCAATATATCTTTTTAAAAACTTCAGTTCTAGTGTGACAAAGCCATCAAAATATTAATGAACAATTTTGAATCGTTTCTTGTTGTTTGATGTCGGAAATGAAATATTTCATCACTAAAACATCATTAACAGATGTTATTTTTTTTTTATTTCAAAAACATCCAGTGCATTGTAGAAAATGATTTTTTTTTTTTACTAAACTTAAAGAGATACACATGTAGTAACAATTTACACGGTGCTCCCAAAAGCACTCGAGTGTTTGCAGAAGAGAAAATTGAATAATTTTTCATCAAAAATTTAAGAATCTAGGAAAGGTTGTACATTTACGTTATATGTTAGGATCAACTGGAATTTTTCTATAGATAGTATCAGAAAGCTGTGTATATATTCTTCATCAAAATAAAATACACTTAAAAGTAATTTTAGGGGCCCCATTTAAGCTCTTACTTATCAGATATAATCTAGACCTACTTAATTTTCAACATTCTGACATTTCTAGTGAGAGACAACAATTCCTAGAGGTCTTTCCTGATGCAATTCACACACACTGAAATTTGAAATCTGTGACAGTCACTGTTTATCCACTTAAAATTATATCTTTTGGTGTTTAAGACTCAAAGTGCTCCTAAGTTCGAACAATTAATCTGTATTTTAGTCATTTTTCTCAAATGTCAACTTGTCAATTTTGTAATGTGAATATCAATCACATGACTGGTATGTTTACTAATCTTGACTGACAGTATTTTTCAATAACCAATCAGAAATTGGGAGAGGGTCAAAGAACCATATTTGATCATTTGTAAGTTTTGCTGAATAACATTGCAATACGAATGAAATCTTGGAAAAAAAATTATTCCTGCAAATATATCTCGATCATATGATTAGTCAACATTAATTTCCTCAATATATTAATATTTTTAGGCTCATCAAATCTTCCAAGACTTGCAAATCATGTGTGAACTGAGTTAAACATATTGCAATCTTTAGGTTTTATTGACTGGAAAACATGCTTGTAGTTTTCACCTTGAGCAACTTAACTGGGTTATATTTGCACCAAAGAAAGCCCCTTTTTGGAACTGTAGTCCTCCCCCAGAAATGTCAGTATTTCAAAAACTGGGAAGGCCTACATTATTCCAGCTCTGCCCTTACCATATAGAGTCTTTTAAACTTACATGTAATTCATTACTAGTAACTTCTAGAGTCATACACAAGTTATGCTACCTCTCCCAATGTCAAAGTAACAACCTTTAAAGTTTCTCAAGTGGGTACCCTCACAACAGTTGGACACAAAACTATATAAGATGAAATCAGGCTGACATTAGTACATTTTGTACTGCTGAGATCAATCCAAAGCAAGGTCTCGTCTACTGAAATCAACCAGGCTTTGTTATATAAACTGAAGTTAACAGTAACCCTTAGGATGCCAAAATTGTTTATCATGGTTAATAATAGTATGATGTAGTTTTACCAAAAATGTACACTTGTAATCTACATGTACAAAAATGTATGTTTATATTGAATGTTTTAGAAATCAGTTCCTGGGGTGGAACCAATAAACTCTGAACTACAGTGCACATGTATAGTAATGATTGTGAATGTTCACTTTGCTACGGATTTTGCTTTGAAAGGACACAAATCTGATAGTCAGTTAATATCTATAAAATAATTCATGTTTTGAAACTGGTCTGACCTATAAATTCAGTTTGTGTCACCTTCATTGTTAGTTAATAAATCACAGTACAAACCTGAGGCGAAACTGGAGTCGGCCACATTTTCTGTGGACTCTTCCTCCTCTGATATCAATGGAGGGGCTAAGTTCACCAGGTCATCGAAAATTCTGTAAAGGAACAGCTGAGATTTATTTTTGAATGTTATCAAAGCTTTAATACTTGAAATTTGTAGTAAATCTTTTAAAATCTCATCAAAATCTGACACAACAAACTCATTCACCACTTTAACTGTTTGACAGTCATTAGATCTTTTGGGCTTTTGTTACTTTAACAAATTGAGTGTCATATACAAGTAATTCACATACTGGGGGACCTGCAATATTATTCACTTACTGGGGGAACCTGCAATATTATTCACTTACTGGGGGACCTGCATCATAAGTGTCTCTATCATGGAGTCAGCATCTGTCATTCCTTCTTTCGTCATGTCCTCCACCAGCACAATCTTCAACACCATGGCCAAGTTCTCTGAGAAGTTCTTGTAGACAACAAGATATTCTCTGATGCCATTAAAGACTGGAGAGTCCGCCTCATCTTGTTCTTCCAGCTTCAGATAAAATATCAAATGCTTACGTCAAAATAAAGTTAAAACAATGCTAATACATGTTGATGAAAGTGGTTATTTTCAAAACAGGGTACCTTAGACATAGACTTTAGAATGGTACGAATGTCCGACATTAGCTTGTGATGAGTAGTCAAGATTGTTTTGATGGCCGTCACTTCATCTTTAATGGCATCCTGAAAATCAACAAACTTATATGTACAAATTCTATTCATCAGAGTAAAAATATACTGATAAAAATAAGAAAATGGATAGTAGTTTTTTGCTGAATCTTTTCAAATAATTTTGACATACATTTTTTGGGGTCTAGAATGAATCACCTGATTACTCCTAACACTATTGTTTACTGGATAGATATTCTATAGAATTTTGTGGACAATAAAACATGTTTTCATAAAATCCTAAAATTGGTCTCTGTAATCTTGATTGTTGTAAGTTGCTATTGCCTTGTCTGATACTTTAAATGCCAGCAGAATCTGGATAATTACAATTCTATCAGAAATTCACCAAGATTTGTGTATGCATAATAGAATCAAGAAACTGTCCATATTTTTGTTCTCTAAGCTAAGCTCCACTGTATTTAAAAACATGACATGGAATCTGTCCAAGTTTATAGGCATTGCACACACTATCTCTCACACATGCATCATGTTCCTTCCACAATTGCAAGGGGATACCTGATAATAATTTTAACTGCCTTTTTTACATTCTCCACACAATGACCTGTGACTAACCTTGGCTGTATCCACATCTTTCTGGAGTTTGTCCGCCTCCTGACGGAGGGTGTCCATCTGAACCTGAATGTCTGCCTTACACTCCTCCAACCACTTCCTATCAATTCTCTGGTTCTCACCAGAGTTCTGTAAAAGTCAGTTGTAAATGAAGGTAAGTTCTACCCAAATCATTTTAATGTACAAAGTTGTAATCAACTTTAAAACAGATGGCCATCATCCCACATCCACTGTGAGGAGACATTTACTAATTAGCAGTCACTTTGAACACTAACAATCCACATGCTTTCTCTTCTAGATGATATTCAATGGGAACCAACTTATCATACATCATTTAGTTCTTTTTTGGCCTTAAATTCTGCAAAGGCACAGAATGAGAAATCTAGATAATAATAACTAGAGTAAAATTCAATACTTATGCTTTTAAAGTTTTCAAAGAAGAATAAACTGTTTGTTTTAACACTGCCATGGAAAAAAAATATGCCAAAAGGGTAATGAAATCATAAATTTAAGACTGGAAATTTGTTTTCTTTCTTGAGAAATGATAACTTGAGACTTATATTGATCAATTTGGTGAAAAGCTTAAAGCAAGGGCTCCTGAGGAAGAAGTATCAATCTATCGGTAAAAAAAATTTGGTCCACTGCAACTCTCTATGGCTCACCAAAGTAGAACAAAGAAACTACACTGCAACCATTCAGAAGAGAAGAATCAGGAAACTGACCTTGGTGTTCATCAGCAATATTTCTGTGTCGGTGACTGAGCTGTGAGTAGACTCCATCATCACACAAGTCTCACTGCATCTACAAACATCAAAAAAGATCTACTGTGGATCTCTTCCAGTCTCATGGAAAAAAGAAAATTTAATCTACAATACATGAAGATGCTTGCATATTAACTTGACCAGACAAACTGTATCCTTCTGGTTATCAATAAGACTTTCCTATACATATCCCAATGTAAACTTTGAACCTCTAATGTTGAATAATTTGAATCTACATGAAGATGCTCACATATCAATTTTACAAACTGTACCATTGTTGTTATAAGAAGATTTGTATAGAACTAATCCCTATATAAGAATTTAAACCCCAATACTGTGGCCCCTTCCTAGCCTGAAGAACCTTGGTTTGAACAGACTTGAATCTTCATTATATAAGGAACTTTCATACAAATCTTGGCTTTTCTAGTTCAGTAGTTTTGAAGAAGATTTTAAAATATTCCACCCTATTTTCAAATCATTTTTCCTTGGAAGGGGGAATGACCTTTCATTTGAACAAACTTGGAACCCCTTAACCCAAATATGCTGTATGGCAAGTTTAAACTGGTTGAAATTGACCAAGTCATTCTAGAGAAGAGAAGTTTACGAAAACAATTACAATGACTGGCAACAAATTTTAATTAGAAAAGCTCACTTGAAACTGCAACTCAGATGAGCTAAAACTTATCCTATATTTATCATATTAGGGGGTTTCCATTTACTGTTGTACATTATTCATTCCAAAAATGTAGGTCAGATACAGCATTAACAACAGGTTTGACATGAATGTACCCAATTGCATCATGTAGGGTCTTAATTAAAGATACTCAGGTTCTAAAACATAATACAAAATTCAGCAGAGCAACTGAATGTAATTGAAGTCATTTGTCAATTTAGGGAAAATGAATATTTTTGATTGGATTCTTGATTGATAAACTAGATGTAAACCTGAATAAATTTAGTTACAGATGCATATTGTATATAAAATGTTAATACATTGTTCATTTCAAACTACATGTATACATATACCTTGTGTCAAAATAATGACCATTTATAAATTCACAATAATACTGCATCACTTTTAGGACTGGTATATTTTTCCTTGCTGCCATGTTGAAGCCAAGAACAATAAGATCCCCTCCAGAATTTACTTGTCATAAAAACATGCAATAAAAGTCTCTGATGAAGAACTAACATAGGGACACCTATCACTGATCAGAACAACCAGTGAGGAGTACTTCAAAATAACCACTATGAAAATTATTAGCTCAGCTGACAGTTAATTCACTTCAAATCAAAAGATATTTCAATATAAGAGGAGTAAGCTGTTAAAACAAGGATGGATACTGGATGCAAACTCTCCCTAACTTACTCAAAACAAAATCAAACAAATTCTCACCAATCCTCTCTAAGTGTAGCCTTAGAGAGCAGTGTGCTGAGGTATAAATAACAGAGTAGTCCAACTTACTTGTTGATAAGGCTCATGAAATTGGCATCCGAGGCAGCTGCCTCACTTGTCCTCGTCCTCAGGGCCTCAAGGTGAAGAATTCCCTGACATAGACTCACTACTTCTGTTGCCTTCTTCCTCTCTTCCTGTAATTACATGTGTACATATAGATATATTTACATTTCCATTGTTTTCTTGATAGCCATTTTCTCATGAATGTGATATAGTTGTGAACAAGCATGTATGAATCTTGATAATAATGTCTATTTTAGTGCTTCATGAAAAGTATGCCGGCATGAAGCATTGCAGTTCATAGCCTCATATAATTTTTAAAAAAATGAAATTTATTTCTTTCATAATTTTTCCAAGTCCCATCAAGTGGCTGGACTCGTGCCTAATTTTAAAACTTTGGTAGATAATTAACTTGTGTTAAAACAGCGGAGACTCCATTACAGCCAAAAGTAACAAAGTTTTTGAAATGTAAATCAAGTGTGTGTGTAATTGTATATACACAAATATTTATACTGCATGTATACTTGTTTTAGTGCATTCAAAATTTGGTGCAATCAATGCTGATTCACTATTAAGCATAATCATGATTTAGGGCTTATGCATGATAAAAGATAATTACAGATCTTAATAGTTTAGCACAACCATAAATTAGCACTCTTGCCTCAGTAAAATATAAATCCCTCTAATAAGTACATTTACAGTATTGAATGTGTGTCATGATATATTTAATGAGGAATCTACAATAATTCTTTAATTTGCTGACATACAGGCACAAGAAGTTTCAGTGTCAAAACAAACTCCAGATATCCGGAGTAACTGACCTCATACAGCAGTTTTCTACTCCTGAAACACCTACAGATATCCGGAGTAACTGACCTCATACAGCAGTTTTCTACCTCTGAAACACATACAGATATCCGGAGTAACTGACCTCATACAGCAGTTTTCTACCCCGGAAACACCTACAGATATCCGGAGTAACTGACCTCATACAGCAATTTTTTACTGCTGAAACACCTACAGATATCCGGAGTAACTGACCTCATACAGCAGTTTTCTACCCCGGAAACACCTACAGATATCCAGAGTAACTGACCTCATACAGCAGTTTTCTACTCCTGAAACACCTACAGATATCCGGAGTAACTGACCTCATACAGCAGTTTTCTACCGCTGAAACACCTACAGATATCCAGAGTAACTGACCTCATACAGTAGTTATCCTACCCCTGCAACACCTACAGATATCCAGAGTAACTGACCTCATACGGCAGTTATCCTATCCCTGAAACACCTACAGATATCCAGAGTAACTGACCTCATACAGCAGTTTTCTACCGCTGAAACACCTACAGATATCCGGAGTAACTGACCTCATACAGCAGTTTTCTACCGCTGAAACACCTACAGATATCCGGAGTAACTGACCTTATACAGCAGTTTTCTACCGCTAAAACACCTACAGACATTCGGAGTAACTGACCTCATACAGCAGTTTTCTACTCCTGAAACACCTACAGATATCCGGAGTAACTGACCTCATACAGCAGTTATCCTACCCCTGAAACACCTACAGATATCCGGAGTAACTGACCTCATACAACAGTTTTCTGTATGTGCTGGCCTCATCGAACTGCTGTAGCACCAGATTCAGTGATGGATTGGCCCCAGCGGCCCACTTGAGTCGCTGTATGATGCTGCCCTCTAGCTGTACATAGTGAGAGTAACAGTTCACCAGACCTGTCTCCTGTGCTGCCAAGGCTTGCATGCTCTAAAAAACAAATTCCACAACTTGTACTAAGATAACACATTGTATCAGTAACTTCGTAAAGTTTTGCTTATCAAATTTTCAGGTGTATTTTTCTCATTTCCTTTTTCTAATACGAGTCTATATCCTGCACTGTGTACGTGTAAAAGATAAATTAAAAAAAGATAAAACATGTTGCTGATTCTCTTTATTCTACCTTCCTCATCTCTGACATGACTGTGGCTCTGTTTGGCATCACCATCTGATTCAGGTGTCGTCCAGCATTCACAAACAGATCCTCATGAAGCCACTGGACTCTGGACAGCTGTAGCTGTGATCTCTGAAGACAGTTCTTCATCACCACTAAACTAGAGTCCAATCTCCTACAAATAAACATCTGCAATGTTATTAATTCTTCACATGCTACATGCAAATTAACATTCACACATTGACAATGCACTTTGCACAGGAATCATTTTAAAATGTACTTTAGATGTCCAATAATAGGACTAAGCACCCCTATGAGACACACCCCAAATTAGGTATATTTGAAAAACTGTGTGAAGTATGGTGGCTTCAGGTAACAAGAGGCCAACAGGCCTTATCAGTCACCCAAGTACAAATTTACATTCACATATTGACAATACTATACATATTCTTTATTTTGATGACAGATTAAAAACTTCCTACCAAATATTTGCTAAATACTTCACATATTGTAAACAAAACTATTGCACTTGCAAAGGAATCATTTTAAGACGTACTTTAGAGATCCAACAACAGGACTAAAGTTACTCCTATGGAGCAAACCTAAAACTGGGTATATTTAAACAAGAGGCCCATGGGCCACATCGCTCACCTGAGTCACCTTGGTCCATATCAGAAGATTTTCCATATCTATTTGCATGTAAAACCGTAGTCCCCATTATGGCCCCAATCCTACCCCTGGAGGCCATGGTTTTTGCAAACTTGAATCTACACTATGTCAGAAAGCTTTCATGTAAATATGAACTTCTTTGGCCCAATGGTTCTTGAGAAGAAGATTTTTAAAGATTTTCCCTATATATTTGTATGTAAAACTTTGACTCCCTATTGTGGCCCCATCCGACCCCCAGGGGGCCATGATCTTAGCAATTTATAATCTGCACTATATCAGGAAGCTTTCATATAAATCTCAGCTTTTCTGGCTCAGTGGTTCTTGAGAAGTTGATTTTAAAAGATTTTTCCTATAAATTTGTATGTAAAACTTTTATGCCCCCCTTGAGGCCCCATTCAATCTCCGGGGTCCATGATTTTAACGAACTTGAATCTGCACTATATCAAAAAAAAACCAAAAACAACAACAACAACAACAAAAAAAATAAAAAAATATTTGACCCCCTATTGTGGCCCCATCCTTTTAATAATTTAGAATCTGCATTATATAAGGAAGCTTTCATATAAATCTCAGTTATTCTGGCTCAGTGGTTCTTGAGAAGAAGATTTTTAAAGATTTTCCCTATATATTTGTATGTAAAACTTTGATCCCCTATTGTGGCCCCATCCAACCCCCAGGGGCCATGATTTTAACAATTTAGAATCTGCATTATATCAGGAAGCTTTCATATAAATCTCAGCTTTTCTGGCTCAGTGGTTCTTGAGAAGAAGATTTTTAAAGATTTTCCCTATATATTTGTATGTAAAACTTTGACCCCCTATTGTGGCCCCATCCGATCCCCGGGGGCCATGATTTTAACAATTTAGAATCTGCACTACCTAATAAAGCTTATCTATAAATTTCATCTTTTCTGGCCCAGTGGTTCTTGAGAAGAAGATTTTTTAATGACCCTACCCTATTTTTACCTTTTCTTGATTATCTCCCCTTGGAAGGTGGCCTGGCCCTTTATTTTAACAATTTAGAATTCCCTTTACCTAAGGATGTTTTGTGCCAACTTTGGTTGAAATTGGCCCAGTGGTTGTTGAGAAGAAGTTGAAAATGTGAAAAGTTTACAGACGGACGGACAGACGGACGGACGGACGCCGGAATACGGGTGATCAGAAAAGCTCACTTGAGCTTTCAGCTCAGGTGAGCTAAAAACTGTGCAAAATAAGGTGGCTTTAGGTAGAAGGGAAAATAACTTATGACCAAGAAACAGTTTTTGTATCTCAGAGTTCAGCTCGTTTGACCGTTGGACCAATAATTCGATAGAGATCATCTTCATCCCATGACAAGTCTGTGTCTTAAGTTTGGTGCCTCCAGGTGTGAAGGAAAAATCACTTAAAGCCTAAAAATCTTTTTCTATATCAGAGTCCAGTTTGCTCAACATTTTGACCTCAAATTCACCAAAGACAATCATTGTAACATCAGCTCACTATTGCTGTAAGTTGAATCAATTCAGCTTCAAGTAACTAAATTACAGTAAAAGTGGTTATTCATTCTGGGGTTTACGTACGCGTTTTTCCACATCCAACATTACGCGCAGGGGAAAAATACGCAGTAACTGAATATAATATATATTATATCCAATATTTAGGACTATACGCATGGGGAAATTTACGCGCTTATTACGTGACCGCGTAATTAGTGTAAATTTCTCCCACGCATAAATAACCACTTTTACAGTACAGATTTCAAAACTTTTTGACAGGATGGCCAGACAAATTAGATGATTTCCTATATGTCTCCCTAACTTCGTTCGTAGGGGAAATAATAATTAAACATAATCACATCTCACATGTTTTCAGAGCTTTACCTACGACCAGGGGCTAAATGGTTCCTAATTTGGAAGGGTTTCTTCTTTTATTTTAAGATATTTAATTCTCCTCAAATACAAATTGAGAATATGCCTGCCTACTCAATGCAATATAATTTTGGTGTAATCCTCAAACAGCATCTTTAACCCTATAGCCCTTCATAAGTTCATTTGTCCATCCCTAACCTGGCTAGGTCATGTCTCCTCCAGATGGAATCTAGTCCACTGACGATGGTACTGGCCTGCGTGAAGTGCATGTGTTGGAACTGGTTGTTCCTGAGACAAACATCCACTGCCTTCTTCCTCAAGTCTTCTAGGGGAACCTTATACTCAGCTCCGATGTCCTTTAACTCTATTTCAGCTGTCACATTCACCCCCAGGGCATCAATATATACACACAGCATGTAACCAAGAACTTGAGATGGGAATCCTATCACCTGCAAAACACACTTTTTCTATGAAATTTTGTATTCATAAAAATTCCCACTATACTGGTAGTCTTTGAAGAATTTCTTGAAAACAATTGCGAAAGTAACTTATATTGTTATCAAGCTCCTGTCAGAAATTAAAGCCAATTCATTCTGGTATGTTTTGACATCCAAGGAATACTACGAATGCATACATTAGTACACGAACTTACTTGCTTTCGGACGTACTCCGCAATGAAGCGTTTGATTGGCCTGGATAACTGATCATCATCATAACAGTTTCCACCTTCAATTCCTGAGAAAGGGTAACAAAGGAGAGATAGGATAAACAATAAAAGCACCTGTAATCATATTCTCTCCTCACAATGGGATATAAATCATTACATATGCAAGCACCCAAACTGCATGCATACAAACACTAGCATTTCATCATAATGTGGACAAAGTATTAGAAAGGCCTGCGAGTCCAGTGGATATTTAATGATAAATAAAAAACATGCAAGACTAAAATATTGTGTAAATGACATTAAAAAAAATACGATAGAATACTTTTTATTGTCTTCAATTTCCTAGCATCATCCATTTTTTTTAGGGTAACCAAGGGCAGATAATTTAATTATGATAACTGGATCCTGAGATTACAAAAAAAAATTAGGGTCAGGGATCCAAAAATAGCGCAAGTCCGGAAACTGGAACCACACAGTTGTTTTTTCCACCTTCATTACTTGCTGCTGTAGAATTAAGAATATTCATTCATAGACATGGGCAAAAATACATGATGTAACTATAGTTATTTTGGAACTAAAAATGGTTTCTTAATGCGAAAGTAACCGCTGGCATTCGCTTTACATTGTTACAATGTGGTTTACGAACTTTACAGGAGGGTGTTGGTGGGAGTTTGTCGAAGGAGGGTGTTGGTGAGAGTTTGTCAGAGGATGGTGTTGGTGGGAGTTTGTCCAGACAGTAATGGGACACTATAAACAGGAGATCTAACTTTACAAAACTTTTATTAAATGTTTTTACAGTTTGGGGCATTTGCTTATGATATGCCATGATCATTTCAAACACAAGATAGACACTTCCACTTCCCCGGATAATCAGTTAGTACAAAGACAAATTGCTAAAATCTCCTATTTGTAATATACTGTAGATTCCTAAATATGCGCGAGGAATTTTTGCGTAATTTTGCGAGAAGCATCACTCGCTTTTATTTTTATATTGCTTAAATACATGTAAAAACACCTGATCAACAGAACACTCACTACCTAATGTTCTCGCGATTTGACGCCTGTCAGTCATTTCGCGATATAAGATACTCGCGTAAAATAAAGAATCCACAGTAAACAAACACAAAGTCCATAATAATACAGTTAGTAAATGAATCAGGCTCATTTTGTTATGATTTAAAGAATTTTTAACAAAAAATTATTGCATTTTCACACTTTGATCAAGTACCAGTTCATTGAATACTTTTTTGACACCCTTAATCAAATGTACTGAAAATAACACCATGACTGACCTTGCAGATTGGCAGCATACTGAGTACACATGTGGAAAAATGTCTGCATGGCCTGCAACCGCTTCACAAAGAACAAACTGGACAGATACTGTCTGGTACTGGTGGTGAAGGAGGACAGCTGTAAGAGAAATTTAAAACTCTAATCAAATTCAGTGAAGAGAAAGTTAAAACACTGATCAAGGTCTGTGAAGAGAAAGTTAAAACACTGATCAAGGTAGGTCAGTGAAGAGAAAGTTAAAACACTGATCAAGGTCAGAAAGTAACACTGATCAAGGTCACTGGTGAAGAGAAAGTTAAAACACTGATCAAGGTCACTGGTGAAGAGAAAGTTAAAACACTGATCAAGGTCACAGGTGAAGAGAAAGTTAAAACACTGATCAAAGTCAGTGAAGAGAAAGTTAAAACACTGATCACGGTCACTGGTAGAAAGATCTACAAACCAAAATGCATTTGATCTAGAAATCAGGAAACTTTGAAAAACTTTAAACTTTAAGGATTTGGGTTAAAATATTTAAGGAATAGATTTTGATGACTATATGTACATGCTATGTAACTCTGCTCTCACTGACATTACCATGCCTGTAATATGCTTCAACTATGTCAAACTAATTTCAAGAAATTCAAGTTATCATTGGTTTGATAACAACGGGACAAGAAGGTATTACAAGACTTTGTGTGCAGTCTTCCAATCTAAAACACAAAAGCATTAACTAACAAATCAGTAAGGAGTTCATACATATACATGTACAGTGCCTGCATGGCCTTTCCCTCTCTGAGTCACAACAAGTTCATATATGTACCTGCATTGCCTTTCCCTCTCTAACAGCATCCACTTTTTTCCAGACCTCTGGAACCTGAAGTGAGTCCATGGAATCCATAAGTCCAATAAACTCATCCTCCAATCGAGTGAAGAGTCCGTTGAAACCCATCAGTAGCATCTGGCCTGGGGACATTTCCTCCCCCTCCCCAGGCCCTGCCAGGATCTCCTGGTACTGAACCTGCATCTTCTTCACCACAGTCATCATCTCCAAGTTATCATTCTGTACAAGCACATGTAAAGTTAATATTTAAAGCACGCTAAATTCATCTTCCCGACTGATAACACAGACATTCATTGGTTATCAAAATATTACATGAGAATGTGAGAAACAAAATACATGCATGTCCTGCAGGGAACCCATAAACACATGGAATGACTAAATGGGACAAAATTTCCTTTGATAATGTTGCATGTAGTTATCAATTTAGCTAGTATAGTATATAAAATCACAAATTCACAATAAATTGATACATTAAATGTCAGCTATGACCCCCAATTCTAACCTCAACTCCCATGATGGCATTCCTGTGTAGTGACTCCAGTTGTAACACAACTGTTTCTATGGGAAATCCAGCATCTGAGAAGAGATTCTCCAGGTCTTGTAAGGCCTTACATACACTGTCATTCTGGGCCTGGATTGCTTTCAGAGCCTCAGGTAGAATAATTGATCGAAAATTCAAGTTCAAATCCTGAAAAGACACCCCCAAAATACCTGTCACATTACATCTTTAAACAGATTTTTTATTTTATTGTTGATAACCTCAGACTGTCTTCATCTGTACTCAAAGAAATAAATTTACTATCATACAGAACCAAACTCACATGCATCCTCTTAACATTTCTCATGATTTACATACCTGTAGTGCATTATAAACATTGTGTGTAGAGGTCAAAGCCAAATACAGAGAGTTGAAATGTTCTAGGTCCTGCACTGAAGTGTTGACCTTAAGGATGTCGATATAGTGCATGACATTACTGCTCATACTACAAAGTTCATCCAGAAACCAGTCTCCATCACGCGATGTCAGATCCATCAAGCGATCACCAGCACCTGCAATAATTCAAATTCACTAATTACAGTGGTCTTTGAAATTCCACTGAAATCTTTCTATAATATCTTATTTACTGTATACAGGGTTATTTTTGCCTTTCTACACTTGCAGACGGTTTTGTTAAAAGAGAGAAAACAATTTCGCCCAGTGACAATGAGGGCAAAAGGGGCGAAAATAAAACGGGGGCAAATATTTTCCTGTATACAGTATATTTTTTAATTGATAGTGTTAATCACGGTTTTCTTGTTTGAGGGGACAATGAATGCCCTTTTTGTATTGAAATTTGGGAGGAATTTGTCAAATCTAAGGGAGATGCTAGACAGTCAAAAACAAAGGTTTATCAGCTTTGATTTTAAAAGGAATTGTTCATTCTATTTTGTGACATAGCTCCAGCTTTTTCGTGTTTTCAGTCCATGTTGTCGAAAGAGTAATTGTGCAATCTCGGATTTGTATAGTTTGAAGTGTTAAAATGATATAATCAAAATAAAGCATAAACATATATAACAAAAGTTACATCCCAGTGATTTGGCCTTTGGACAAAGGTGTTACAGACAGACGAAAAGGCCCAAATTCATATCCTCCAATTTACCTGATGTGAGGAACAAAATATTTCAAATAAGCCCAAAAAATGAATCTTTAGTTTCTCAGGCTCCATTTATTACCATATTGATAAATTTTATCGACATATTGAAAAGGGGAATAACTCAATTTTCTTTTACAACCATTTAATACAGAAGTGTTTTAAGAAATCAAAAGTTCTTTTTTGGTGACAATTATTTTATGCATTTTCTACTCTTTATAGTGAGTGATTTAAATATATACTGTACCTGCAGCTGCTCCCTCCATCTGGTTGTAACGCTTGTTGAGTGCACAAAGGGCAGATATCACCCAGGCCATCAAACTAGACACTCCACTCATCCCGTTCTCTACACATGACAAATATAATCACGTACAGGTGTTAAACAAATATAATCATGTACAGGTGTGAAACAAATATAATCATGTACAGGTGTGAAACAAATATAATCATATACTGGTGTGAAACAAATATAATCATGTACAGGTGTGAAACAAGAAGGCAACATATGAACAAACTCCATCAATATTCAAAGACTGTAGGTGATTGAACTGACCTCTAACAAAAGCCTGCACAGTCTTGTTCTGTTCTATGATCTGATGCTCCAAGTACTCGGTCTCCGCATTCTCCTGGCTTCTCCTCTCCAGTAACTACAGGGAATTTACAACATACACAGGAATCAAATTTCAAAGCAGTCTGATCTTGGTAAGTTTTAGTTGTAAGAATTGTGATGAATGTTACCTTCCCTGAACATTATCCATCGTATCACAAACAAGTTGATATTACAGGGGTTTCAACAGTCTCGATTGAAGTCAGCATTTCGCAAATTCTAAGGCCGTTATAACGATCTAGTTCGTCAATACAACCTATCATTGGGTCAAATGCTGTCTGACGTGTTTCATACCGATTGTTAGGCCGTTCTTGGCACACTGATTTTGACTACAGATAACTCCGTTTACCTGATCGGGATATAGGGCTCACAGTGGGTGTGACTGGTTGACAGGGGATGCTTACTCCTCCTAGGCACCTGATCCCACCCCTGGTGTGTCCAGGGGTCCGTGTTTGCCCAACTATCTATTTTGTATTGCTTATAGGAGTTATGAGATTGATCACTGTTCGTTATCTTCGCCTTTCACGCCACATCCTGGAGACCTGCTTACCTTGATGAGGCGCCCGTTGACGTCTGTGATGATCCCCTGTATCCTGGCCTCAGTGTTCAGTACAAGCTGAGTTTTGGTTTGAGAGAATCCTTGCTTTCCATACAATTCATGAAACTGACTGACAATGTTTTCGCATCTACAATACAGAGAAGTACACACTTAATTTCCCCAGCAAAGGAACAAATGAGAAAAGAATATCTTTGGACACTGACAATAATCATACCTCTCTGACGTAAAATCACACAAAACTTCTTGCAGCCACATAAGATAATATCCTGTCCTGTTCTGGTCTGCGAAACTGGTACCAAACTAAAACGCGTAAATCAATAACGGTGAAACTGCCTTATGGGACATGCTTCAATACCTCTATACTCAGTAAAACTAAAAGACCCAGTAATAACTTACCTGAGAGATGATAGTAGCATAAGTGTGCAGCACATCCATAGCCCTGTGTAGGTGAGATCTCTGCAGCTGTAAATAACTGACCATCTCTGCCTCAAGCTGTTCACACTGTTCAAAACATTAGTTCAAGAATAAGCTTCACATTTCTCCTTGTGCTTCACTATAGTACAATGATATTGGTGACCAATGATAAATATACATACCTGAGACACAATTTGACTCTGCCCTGCCCCCTGCAGGAAGTCTGTGACTGTCCCAAAACTAGTGGTCCCTAGACTTAATGGAGTGGCCACATCTGAACACATTTTCTGGAAGGCGGCTCCTTGAATACTCTCAATAACATGCTAAAAACAATTCAGGAAGTGATCCATAAAAATCGGAAAATTTATTTAGAACAAGCTGAATTTGCTCTTGTTGATTTTAAAGATACATATCACATGCAAAAAAATCCATCCAAAAATAAATCAGAGTACAAAATTCTTTGTGAGCACTTTTGCATGGACTTGATTTGCATTGAATGTTTCTCTAATGCCAAATTCACACAGAAAGTTCAATGTTTATAAATACTAAAGCAATCTGAATAGCATTCACAAGAACATTTAATGTACTAAAATTAAAACATAACTAATTCATTTACATTAAACTATCATTTGAAAGCTAAGCATATCTACTTCGAATTAATTCCTGGTGAATATGAATATCTTTTATGCTGCAATTTTCAACCTGATAAATACTAAAATATTAAGAACTATAAAAAATTACTTTAATGATCTGAACAAAAAAAAAATTTAATTCACAACTGCTAATATAATCACAAGTTCAATCAATTTGCATTAGTTTACAATGCATCACTCTTGCTGTGTGATTGTGGTGTAAATAAACTTCAAAACAAAGTAAAATTGTATGTGTATCCATGTAAACAAGAAATAAGTTTACCTTGTGAAGTTTCTGCCAGTGACTAAATTCATTGATGGTCTTCTCTATAACTTCAAACACTGAGTCTCTGTTTGCTTTCACTACTGCATATTCATCATACCTATCATATTAATAAAAACTATATCCCTCAATCTTATCCAAAACCTCCCTTAATTTTATCCAAAACCTCCCTCAATCTCATCCCCCTCAATCTTGTCCAAAACCTACCTCAATCTTATCCAAAACATCCCCCAATCTTATCAAAACCTCCCTCAATTTTATCAAAACCTCCCCCAATCTTATCAAAACCTCCCTCAATTTCATCAAAACCTCCCCCAATCTTATCAAAAAGTTTCCTCAATCTTATCCAAAACCTCCCTCAATCATATCCAAAACCTCCTTCAATCTCATCAAATATCTCCTTCAATCTTATCAAATACCTTCCTTAATCTAATCAAATACCTCCCTCAATCTTATTCAAAACCTTCCTCAATCTTATAAAAACCTCCCCCAATCATATTAAAAACCTCCATCTCTCACTAAAACTATATCCAGAATATTAGAAAATGGTATGACAGTTTCTGATGGAGAGAGTGTTTATCAGTACAAAAGGACTGTAATTAACCTTTCTATATTCTGAACTAATCTTACAGGAAAAGCAATTCTTCACTGAATCAATATATTGCGAGATAAGTACAATTTGCTGTAATAGAAAGGTTGAGATTTCAAATGCGTACGTGCATAGCAACAAATAATTACAAATAGTAATCCTCATTATCAGCAACAAGTAATTACAAATAGATATACAAGTTCATATTTCCCTTAATATTGCTATGAAATTTACAAAGCATGCAGGAACATGTAAACATGTAGCAAACCATTGATGATTTTACAGATGATCAAAAAAAGTATGTCTGAAATAGGTTAATTTCAAACATAAAATCTTACATAACAAGATGAAGCCTATATTTCTTGCTGGAGATAATTATTCTACACTACAAAAGCTACATGTTTGTTTATCCACTGTAGACACTGCTGTACAAATCAGTGGAACATGAAGATAACACATCAATCCTAAAATGATGACATAATATACAGGGGATTTAAGTGATTCCCTCTCACTACAAGCGTACACGTTTGAAATTTCAACTTTTATCACAGCTGCACTATAATCAATGGGAACATATACAAGACTTCCTCACCTCTCATGAAGTGAGAATAAGGAGTGATCTGTGTCATTCAAGGCCTCTTTCACCAGCTGTTTGACCTCCTTCATGTTCTGTTGATTTCCCACTGCGTTTGAGTGCTTGTCTGCTGCTGCACACCATTTGCTGACCTCCTCCTGAAGTTTGGGCAGAGCCCTCAACAGGTCATCCCTGGTTAAACAAATACAATATGCATTATTAAAGTTCCCACTACAACACAGCATCTGCAATCTCATACTGAACATCACAACAGAAACAGAGACAGTAAAAGTGCTACATAATCTCTGCGGCTTTGCTGTGAATGATCATTGATGATATACAATTTCCTTTATTGCTATATTTTGTCTTACACCAACTAGAACTGTCCTAGCTGTAATAATACCCACCCTCAACCCAATCAAGCACAATTGAAATGGGGCAGAGAACAAGATAGTGGATTGTGAACCCAGGTGAAAGGAAAAACCATTTGTAAGTCAAAGATTATTTTCCATTTTCAGAGTCCAGGTTTTTTTTCCCTGTGACTTAGTAGCCTCATGTTAAGTCTTTGTGTAATGTATAGTGATTTCAAATAAAAAAGGAAATCACTTAAGGCCCTGAAATCATTTACCTAATTCACTGTCCAGTTTGCTTGACCTCTGATCCAAAATTGATAGGGATTAACTTCATTCATGGCAAGTCTCTTTATGTTATATGGTGACTTGAGGTGAAAGGGGAAATCACTTAAGGCCCAGACACCGTTTTCCTTCATTAGTGTCCTGTATGCTTGACCTTTGGATACCAAAATCAACAGCGACCATTCTCATTACAAGATGAGTCTGGTCTGTGCATGAAATATGGTGACTTCAAGTGAAAGGGGAAATCACTTATCACCTGGAAATCATTTTCCTATATCAGTGTTTAGTTTGCTTGACCTTAGACCTCTTGACCCCAAAATCAATAGGGATCATCCTTATCCCGTGGCGAGTCTGTGGGCAAAGTATGGTGACTCAAGGTGAAAAAAGGAAGATCACTTAGCCAAGAAACAAATCCATCTACAGAAGATATAACAGATGGACTAACAAGTATACCTACCCCCAACCCCCAACTTCAACTTTGTTGGGGGCATAATCAAATCAAGCTTGCAACTGACCTGTTTTTGATCCAAGGAACTTTCATTTCTGCCATTCTGATGGAGAACATGCTAAGAGTAATTTCTCTCTCCATGTCTCTCTTGGTCTGTCGATTATCTCCCCCTGCTCCCATTACAGATAGCCCCCCACCTCCATAGAATGCTCCTGCATATCCTCCTTCATTTCCTGTTGTCCAGTCCACCAAAGGATCATACACAAATGCCTCCAACAGAGTTAGTAAGGTCTCCCTCCCCTTCCTTAAGGTCTTCATCACATGCTCACAAGATATTCTAAATGTTCCCTACAAATTCAGGAATAGCATAAAGTACTCACGTAAAACCTTTGACATTTACGGTAAAAACATCACACAAGTTGTCAATTTTTATGCCCTAAGATTGCATAATTTTTGGTTTATGAAGCTTAATATCATATTTGTCAAAACAATTTATCCATGCTTAGAGGCACAGTGTTTAACAAAAACATCTAGATTATTCAAATGAAATATAAATTCAAACATTCAACTAATTTTAAGCATTTACTGAATGACACAAAACATTGATACACATCAAACTGAAAACATTCATTCTAAAAATGCTGTCAATACCAGTATTATCATTACAGTGATCCCCCGTTATAATACCATCATTTGTACCTCGGCAATTTTGCCATTATAACGGGGGTGGCATTATACCAAGGGAGGGGGTTCATGTGCAGCTGTCATAAGAAATCAAAGAGATTTTACCTACTACATCAAGACTTTAATTAATGCTTTTAGATTTGATAAACACATACAAAGTGCTTTTCATCTCCCGTTTAATTGTCACCAAATTCAATGTCTTTTAAAAAACATGTCAATTGTTGACTGCTTTGATGGTTTTATTTTATCAGTCATTTGCAGTTAAAAGTTTATTTCAGTTTTAGTTGCTTATTCTTTCGATTCTAAATATCATATATGACATTCAAGCCCCTACCTGGCTTCTAAGTATGTAGGAACATGCGGAGCTTCGAGTTCGCTGTCGACATATAACGCTTCAGCATTCTCGCTTTGAAGTGACCACCGTTGATGATATTTTGTCATCAGTAAGTGATTCAGAAGACTCAGCATTTTATCCAAATTAAAAAATTCTCAGACAGTAAACCTCATGTCTGGGTCCAAATCAAGTGAGTCTTGAACTTGAGATAAGGAAAATGCAAGGTCAGGATCGTTGACAGGTGTGCTATTTATAGATATATTTTCAGCAGTGACTAACCCACTGTGGATCGAACAGTTTCTTATCATGTCGGGCGTAACACTTTCCCAGACTAGTTTAATAAAGTGAATAGCTTCACAGAGTATTACATTTGGTGCAATATTTTTGTCAAAACAATCCACAAAATAGTGTAATTGTAGTTTGCAGTAATGTGCTTTGTATGATTTCAAAAACAAGACTACAGATTTGAACTCAGTTAATTAAAATTTATGCAACTTATCACTTCGGTACCTGAAGGACTAACAGCAGATAATTGCTAGAGCCTTTTCTTCTCTTGACGTTGATCTACGGTAAATGGCAATAATTAATGGTAATTAACCAAATCGTACTTGTAAATACATTGGTGGATAGCAGTGTGTGGGGGATGGCATTATAATGGGGTTTTTACATAGTAAGGAAAACGGGACTTTGAATTTTTTTGGTGATATGCAGAGGTGGAATTATATCGGGGGGCAATATAGTGGGTGATCAATGTATATTGGTATGTCAAATCTCCTTTGTCATCTGTAAGTAATGTACATACTATAATGCCTGCAACTCCTAAAGCTGTAAATAATGTACATACCTTCCAAAGCTGTAGATAATGTACATACCTTCTAAAGCTGTAGATAATGTACATGCCTCCTAAAGCTGTAGATAATGTACATGTACATACCTTCTAAAGCTGTAGATAATGTACATGTACATACCTTCTAAAGCTGTAGATAATGTACATGCCTCCTAAAGCTGTAGATAATGTACATGTACATGCCTCCTAAAGCTGTAGATAATGTACATGTACATACCTTCTAAAGCTGTAGATAATGTACATACCTCCTAAAGCTGTAGATAATGTACATGTACATGCCTCCTAAAGCTGTAGATAATGTACATGTACATACCTTCTAAAGCTGTAGATAATGTACATACCTCCTAAAGCTGTAGATAATGTACATACCTCCTAAAGCTGTAGATTATGTAAATGCCCCCTAAAGCTGTAGATAATGTACATACCTCCTAAAGCTGTAGATAATGTGCATACCTCCTAAAGCTGTAGATAATGTGCATACCTCCTAAAGCTGTAGATTATGTAAATGCCCCCTAAAGCTGTAAATAATGTACATACCTCCTAAAGCTGTAGATAATGTACATACCTCCTAAAGCTGTAGATAATGTGCATACCTCCTAAAGCTGTAGATAATGTACATACCTCCTAAAGCTGTAGATAATGTACATACCTCCTAAAGCTGTAGATAATGTACATACCTCCTAAAGCTGTAGATAATATACATACCTCAATGCCTGTAACTCCTAAAGCTGTTTCAATATTCTGTGTCATTCTGAAAGGAACTTTCTCTGGCACTCTCAAACCCTTTCCTTTCTCAAAACACACATTGTAGTCAATATGAACAACCTGCAGATTGGACAAAAACATAATCAGTTTACCATCAATACACAAGAACATCTGTGTTATTTCCAGTCTGAACAGATTATAATATTGCCTACCTCTCCCGTTGCCAGATCTACCAAAACATTGTCAAGATGTCTGTCCCCAAGCCCGATAATGTAGCCAATCATTGACATGACAGCTGTAGACCGCGCGTAACTCTGGGTGATGTGCCACCATTCATTAGGGCCAGTACTCGAGCACCATAGCTCCCTAATAATCATGCATAACTTGATACATTTTCATAATAAGTGTCTACAGAAATTGACTTGTACACGTGCACTAGATAATTGACTGACCTAGCCAGAAGGTCCCCCGGGGTCTCTACCATCAGTTCCTGTAACACACTCCTCAGGACACTCAGGGGCCACTCCTTACGGTTCTCCAGGTTTGTTATACCCTGAAACACAAAAACAAGAAATAATTGCATGCAGCGCTAAACATGTATACAGTATCTTTCTCTGGATTATATCTGGCAGCTAAAACAATGTCGGAAAGTGCCTGATACACTGATTGTTCTATCAATAAATCTGTCTTAATTTGTCTTGGTTAGTATTCTGGGTTTTTTGTTGATAAATTTGGATTTTATAATCTTTACTTTACAATTTACTCCTATTGAAAACTTTTAGTAATGGATTATTTCACTGTGCATATAGTGTAATGTATATATAAATGTGCAAAAGATAATGACAGCATGTTGCATGTGCCTAACCACCTTCTGAAGATCTGTGTGTGCCTTACCGTCTGCAGATCACACTCAGGCTTAAGATGGTGGTGGCCTGATTAGAATGAGCCTTACCTTCTCTCTGAGGGCTGGAGTGAGCTTGTTGTAGAAGATTTCACTTGGTCGTAATATGGTGGTGGCCTGATTTGTGGTGGAGGCACTGCTGGTACTTTGGCTCTGTAATCAAAACCAGACTTAAAGCATTTCTGATAAATGAATCTATTAGTGTGAATGGGTAGTTTGCTGATGTTAAAAACCTTCCCATGTCAAAAATATTACTTTTTTATATTAAAAAAATTCAACCAGAAAAGAAAAAAAATCCATCTACATGTATAGCAGTTTTTATGTCAAGCACACGTTTTTACATTGATATGATAACAAAGAGGATCAACCTTAATTGATTGGGCTAAAGCATCTCTCTGTTGCCATCTCTTATATAAACTAAAGAGAGGCGTGGCACCATCCACCCACTGAATCAGCCCAGAACGAGGCCCTAGTGGGGTTACAGAGTAATGGCGAGCACGGAACAACTGCTGCTCTTGTCTGTGAAAGAGAAGAAGATTGTAAAAATAAGCTCCTACAAAAGACACACAATGTACATTTGACTGTAGAGAAGATTTCTAATGGGGGGGGGGGGGGGGGGGGGGGGGGGCAGGGGCATTTTCTTCACACTAAGGAGGATATAAATATACTATAAAACCATCTATATTCATAGAAGTCAATTTTTCTAGTTTACTGATTACACTACATCTCATCAATTCATCTACATTTTATTTAGATTGGCCTAAATTTTGAAAACAATCTAGACGTGAGCTACCATTATCACAACCTAATCAATACTATCTTTTTCACAACAAAGTGTTTACCTGTTAGCATTAATGAACATGTTATTAACTATTCCTAGAAACTGCATGATCCTCTCATCCAAGTGCAAGTCTTCCAGTCCTTTGAACAGATAAGGGTATCTGAAACCAGGAAAACAAGTATAGAAATAAATCATTCAGTTCTTACTAACACAAAGAAGATATGTATATAAAATCATCTTGTCAACTGGACCAACCTTTTCCCATCAGATCCTAGCAAAATCAGTTTTTTAGGTTTAGTTTTTGTGGGCAAAATCTGCACAGTATTGGAAACCGACTCAATTGTAACAACCTGCAAAAAAAAAAAGGAATGGTATACAATCATACCATATACATGTATCATATGATTCTTGTCAAATGTCTGTGGTGGTTTGTAGTACAATTTTACCTTTCCTGACATGCCAAGGCCTGGCATAGCTATGACTGTTGACTTCAAGGACTGCAGCTTTGGACTGATCCTGTCCATCTTCAAAATCAGACTGCTCCTCTTCTGAGCTCTTTGTTGTAAGCTACTATGGAGCTGTGGATGTGAAACATGCATTGTGATTATGTCTAATACACATCTTCTGTACATCATACATATAGAGTGACCAATCAGTATTCTCTGTTCTGTCTGAAGTTACAGGCAGTCCAATTAAAATCAGCATCTTTGCCATAACAGAAACATCTGATAACTAGATATCATTGTGATGGCAAGCATCACAGAAAGACTCCACTTTGTGGCATTATTTGCTAAATTCAAGGTCCATAAGTCTTTAAAAAATTCAACAAAGCTCAAACTCAAACTTTGTTTGTAACCCATTGATCTGCAGGGATGGTCTAAAAAAAAGTCTGAAAAACTGTAAATGCACTGACACACACATACACAGGCTGATCACCCTAGGGACCCCGCCTGTAAGTGTGGCGGTACAAACGAGATTGATTAGCAACTCAACATTGTGTCATCAGCTGACATACCTGTTTGAATGGTTGCCAACTGCTGTTAGGATGGTTGGGATTAGTGGGATTTCTCAGTCTGTCCATTGCCATGGTGATGAGTTTTCCAAAATTCTCCTGAAACCACTGTTCATGTGGAGTCTCCACTTCCTGTGATGTAATTTCCTGTAATCTCTCCAATGTGTATAATGTCTGAAAAGCAAACATGAGTACTTGTATTGTGCACAATTGAAAAGTTAATAATAAAGCACTTCAACAAGCGTGAAATTGTTTTAAAATTAAAAAAATTTCATATAATTACAGGCTTCATAATGGTTCTGTGTTTCTCTTTAATAATAGCCAGCTTCTCATCCTTGGTAAGGCTGGAGTTGTTCATGACCTTTTTGACCTCAGCCTCTAGTTGCTGCAACTTCCTGGTAACATCAATATGCTGCTGATTGAGCGTGCCCAACCAGAGCTCATCCCAAAGAAGTGTGATCCTTCTCAGCTCATGAACAAGCTGCTTAACCTCCTGAATCATCCTAAATCAATATGTAAAGATAAACCACTGAATAAAATGAAAACACAGTATTTGATTCATTTACCGTAGATGTACTTTTGTATACGGATATAAAATCCCATGCATTTACATTTTCTCCTTTGTTCACCAGGGTAACAATTCTGCAGTTTTGCATGTGGTAATGAAAAAGTTTTGTTTCAGCATACAATGTATCTCAATTTAGCAATACCACAACAAATTGGCTGATCGACCAATCATCGTGATTTTGCTTGAATTGTACATGAATGTGTTTCTACCTGCATGTACAGCTTTTAACTTATGTTATCACCTCAGAAAATACTAACTGTTTTTATTTTGCACTAAAGTTATTAGGATTAAAGTACTTCTAGTTCACTATAGTTCACACATGCTTGGGGGCTATCTAATGATAACACATCATGAATGATTGTCATTTCAAAATAAAAACAAGGTCTTAATCAAAATCTAATAATTGTCCCGATTTTGGTCAAGAGAATTGATTTTTAAAAAAATAATCTTGGAATTTACAGTCTCAGAAACTTGTCTTGATTTCTGGCTATTCTTATTCATATGGATATAGGGCATGTATGTGTATATAATAACACATGCAAATTTTATAATTTAGATCTTTAATTAACACTATTGTTTGTGCAAAGCCCCTTCAATTCATCATAAGGATCTGAAGTTGAACTTGAGACCTCTTGTGCAAACTTGTCTAGACTGTAGAGATCAAATAAATTTTGTACCACATGGGGGGAAAAAATACATCTACAGTATAAAAGAAATTCAAACACAAATTTGTGACATAGAGATCAAATCCCATTTCTATCTAATGGGTTTTGATAATGACACTTCAATATTACAATATGACCCTTCTACAGAAATTGAGAATATAATTTCGGGGGAGGGTTTTCTATCAGAAAAATCAATGATAACAATGTAAATAATTAAGTCAGCCTTTCACATCCATTAAAACTTGATTTGCATAACCTACAGAGGATTGTTGTAAGACAGGGCCTCTACAATGGAGGCCAGACAGTTCTGCAACATTGTGTTGGTGACATCTTCCTCTTCACTGTCTTCATCTTCAGACTTGTCATCATCGTCATCATCATCAAGCTGTTTTGTCAGATAATGGGTCAGTAAACCTATTAAACAAAGGAGGTCACTTCTAGAATTAGAACTGAAGGATGTTAAAACAAGAGGCTCAATGGCCTTATCAGTCACCTGAGTATCAGCTAAAACTATCGATCACTAGCCCCCAGGGCTACAGAATCTAGGGGGAAAAAATGCTGTTCTGCACCTTTAGTTTTTGCTCCGCCCCTCAGGTCCCAAGGTGCAGGAGTCCAGAAATTTACAATTTATATTTCCCTAGCCCCAAAGATGTTTCATACCAAATTTGAAAAGAATTGGAAGGGTGTACTTAATTGTTAATGCACAACAGACAACCTACGATAATGGATGCCTCTACCAATAGCAACAGGTCATCCGAGTGACTCGGGTGGCATAAAGTCAGTCTATTACCTTCTCTTTTAATGTTGGTGTCAGCGTCGTCCATTTTGGTAGAGGACCCCACGACAGCTGGGTACACAATCAAGTGAGGAGCATCATGAGCCACACGACAAAGTAGGTCAGAAATACTCTGTCTGACATACACCTCAGGGTGACTCAGACGTGAAAACAACTGTGGAATTATTCCTACAAATTGTACTTCGATGTTAAAATCACCTCAATATATAAATCAGATCTATTTCTAAGTGCATGTTAAAAGTATCTGAAAACAAAGATAGATTCTTCTTATATTCAATGGATGCACTGAGATTGATGTTCTTAATTCAAAACTTCAGTGAATTTACATTTTTTGACAAAGAGTATATACATTTAATGACACAAAAAAAATCTGGTTCTTGTTTTTATGTCAAGGTTACTTCATGACGACAGTCCTTGAAATTCTCTTGGAATAAGAACAAGTTATACAGGTATCTACTATTGGTTTACTACAGACTTTATCCTAAACTGCAGGATAAATATCATATACATGTAGGAACATTATCTGTCAGGAACATGCAACAAGGTATGAGACAGATGAGACTTAATTCTCTGATATTTAACAAGAGCAACATTCATGCTGCAAAATACACATATGTCCAAAAATATTCACAAATGCAGTGGTGATTGATGAAAAGATTAAAATCCGATTAAATCATTCTTTGGTCGAAAATGGCTCTGACAGTGTTCTTTTGCCACTTTTTTCAAATATCAAAAGAGTTTAAATAAATGTTAGTTTTAAGAAGATTTTGGTTTAACATCAAATTGAAGAAAGATTTCACTCTAATAAAGTATAACATGAGAAGCAAAATTACTAACTTTCGAAATATACTTGGCACCAACACCATGGATAACTATTAGGTGTTAGCATTCACATATAATTTTGTGACGCATCTCAATGATTCCAATTTAGGTGACCAGATTAGACCCATACCATACATAGTCCTCTCTGTAAAATAAACCAAATAGGATATACCTTTCCAAGGAGTAGTTAGTGTGCTAGCTAACCCCGACTCCAGCACATTACGTAACTCCCATGCATGTTTGACCAGCAGCCTAAGCAGTCGCAGTGTGGCTATAACATTACCGTCCTCATTACTCTCTTCAGATTTTGCCTGTAATGTAGGAAGCTTACAGCCATTAATTCTCCAAACATGTCCAAAAACAACAAAATAAGAAATTCTATTTCCAATTTTTCATCAAAAACTTTAATCTCTTACTTCATGCAAAAGAGACCTTGACTTTTAATCCACTGACCTTGCCATTGAGTTGTAGGTAAGTAAAGTAAGCCTTGGCAGACAGCTGGTAGTAGTGGTACACTCTGTGTACAATTCCTCTCCAGATGGACAACAGACTCTCCAGACAGTCCTCACTGGCTATCTGCAGGGGCAGACAACAGGACAACAGCTGGCGTCTGGTGGTCTCTGCCCCTTCATACTGGCCCTACAATAAAGGGGGCATAGCAGTAACACCTCCAGCAGGAGGACTATAATACAATACATAGCAGTAACACATCCAACAGGACTATAATACAATACATAGCAGTAACACATCCAACAGGAGGACTATAATACAATACATAGCAGTAACACCTCCAACAGGAGGACTATAATACAATACATAGCAGTAACACATCCAACAGGAGGACTATAATACAATACATAGCAGTAACACCTCCAACAGGAGGACTATAATACAATACATAGCAGTAACACCTCCAGCAGGAGGACTATAATTCTCCTGTTGTCACTGAGAAGACACTTGTTTTTAAATTCTTGAAAAAGCAAATGCAAGATATGTTTAGTGTTTCTGGTAATGATGTTTGCTAATTCAGTAAATGTAATCATGTATCAGTGTTTTCCCTAAGAACCGGCCGCCGGCCAAATTGACCGTTTCAAACGATTTTCTGGCCGGTTCAAATATAAAAAATCAAAAAATAATATGTTGTCAATTTCAGTGATGTTGATTTACACGATCGATCTTTGCAAAGAATGTATGCGGTAGCAATTGGTTGGCTATAAATATCTTTCATATTTCTTCCTTGTTTATGTTTTTATCGAGAGCTTTTTGAAACGGCGATTTTGATTGGACGATATTTTAAACTCTCACCTTGCGCGTGAGAAGCACATGGCAGTGAAAAATAATGAAGCGTCGAACGAATACATTACATGATTTCTTCCAGTCAAAACATTGCAAAGGTGTGTATTTAACACCACTGTGACTAACTTGTCTGAGGTAAAAATGTTCAACCCTTTGGTATATATTTAAAAATGTAGGTTAAAAAGTGGCATATGAACAAGAGTCATTTTGCCCCCTGAAATGCCTCAGAATGCAGGATTTTGCGTCTAATTTTCCAAAATTTCCATACCCCCCCCCCCCCCCCCCCCCCCCCGGCCTGTTACAATTCTAAATGGGCCTGTTCAAATGAAATGAATGGAAAACACTGTGTATAAAAGGTCACTTTGAGGAAATCCAGGTGACCGTTCCATACCTGCTGAACTGTAGTATTACAATGATGAAATACACAAACTGGATACTAATAAAATAAGCTAAATTTGCAACATTGTGTTTAGCATGAACATTGCAGAAAGCTTGAGTGAACCAACCTGTTCCTGTTCACAAATGTCCTCTTCACTATTATCCAAGGTATGTATCTGTCGCAGGACACTCAAAACCTTCCCTGTCTCCTCAGCGCTTGTCCCCTACAATCACAACAACCATCTTACTGCTCTAAACAGTGATATCATAGACAAAGAACAACTGCAAGTAGGACTAGTATAGGAAGCACAAATCTTAGCAAATCTATTCATACTTTGAAGCACAAATCTTAGCAAATCTATTCATACTTTGGGCAAAACTGCTTTGACTTCCTCTATTTCTTCACTCAGCAGGTCCACAGATCCGTGGCTGTAAATAAAATGGACTTCCTAAAGCAATTCACTTCAATTAAACAAGTATGCAAAAAGTTTCTGAACTATTTTGCATCATTACCTGGCACTATCCACAGACTTGCGCCCCCACTTGTAGCACCAGCCAGCTAGAGTAAACCATGCTTTACTCAAGGTTGGGCACTCAATGGTACTCAGGTGAAGAAGTCGTCCAATCAGACTGTCAGTGTCACTCACAATCGCACTCTCCCCGATACTAATGTCTAAAAACAGATAGCGAACTACTGAGTTATATCTTATCAAAATACACCCTAACCTGTTAAATAGTATTTCTTTTTCTTCTATCATCGAGAGAGAGAGAGAGAGAGAGAGAGAGAGAGAGAGAGAGAGTGTAGAGCCTCCACTTACTGTTGTCCTCCATGACTAGCCCCATGCCTTGCTGAGCTGCCCTGGCCTCAGTCTCCATCAGTAGCTGTAAGTTCCCAGGCAATAAACTGTCTTCCCCGGGCTGGTTCATCAGACTAACAACACTGGACAGGTTCTTATAATCCAGCTGTAGCCACTTCACCAGCATCAGCAGTGACTTTCCACACAGCTGACTACAGCTCTCCAGCAGCTCCTTGTCTTTCTTCTCTTGCTTCAAGTCAGCACAGATATAACCCACTATGCTGCTGGAGAGAATGTCAATGCTCTCTTTATGCTGTGACATGCTGTGGAGAAGCTTAGCTCCTTCACGTTCCACTCTGAGAACTTCCAGCTGACTGACTGCTTTGCTGTTGCTCTGTAAAATGGACAGGGCTGAAAGAAGACCATCAGGGACAATTTTCCCGTTCTCCATGTTCGGTTTTATGAGAGTGTCAATTTGTGATAGTAGGACACTCTCAGCAAGCTTGTAATTATTCTGTTTCCTGGCGAGACTTGCTGTGGAGACCTGAATTTTCAGAATCTGGTCAATCAGGCCTACAAAAAAAAAAAGTCATCCAAAATTCAAAAGAAAACAAACTGCATGTGGTACACATCTCCCACTGAATAAATTTAATTCACTGATCTACAAAACTTACATTGACTAGTCTACAAAACTTACTGGACTTCTTTTCAGTAGCGGTATTTTGCCTCTGTATGTCTAGTAGTCTTTGTAAGTGAAGGTAGGATGTAATGTCATGTTCATCAGCATCCATCCGATCATCCTGACTCAGTGGTAACAAAATCATCTACAAACAGTGTTAAACAGTGATACAGAGCCTCTGTAAACGTCCCTACAATACTTACATATATGTACCTCCGACTCATATATCTAAATGCCATTTTTCAATTCAGAGCTTATATCATCTGAAATTTAGTCCTAAGGTTTCCTATATAAAAACAATCTTTCACTATTTACAACACATTCCTTTAAAATAAATTACCGCGACTTGGTCCATTTATTCCTTAATACGGTATTCTGTTAAAAGTGAAATTTCCAATGTAAGCAAAGAAATACACAGGATCTGACAATTAAATAACTTTTCAAAAAGTGTTTCAGAAAACATAACTACATGCATAACAGCAAAAAGCTCATGGGCTTTAACAGTCACCCGAGAATCATATACAGAAAATTTACGTGTATATAGGAAGTGTTGCATATGGATAAGGCAATAAGTGCATCTTTCAAAAAAACAGAACATGAGCTTTAGATTTTGTGATCAATCATTACACATCATCTGGTCATAAGCAACTTTCCACTACAAAGCCATAAAGCTTGCCCCAGCATCAGAAACCCTGACCCAGGGACCATGAATTTTACAATTCTATCAGAAGCATATTTGCTCATCATAAGTAGACATACAGTTTGTCTGATAAATGTTTCTGAGTGAAGAGGATTTTTAAAATTGCAACATTTTTGGAGTTCTGGTTCTGCTACTCAGAGATTTTCATACGATAAACTCTGTACAAAATATCCATTGAACTAACCTTTGACTTTTTGTCATCAAACCGTTTTCTAAGGACTGTGGTGGTACATAAGTGTGTTAAAGCTCTCTGAACAGACAGAAGAGGCCACTCAAGGGAGGCCACCCTCAGCAAACTTTCCTCCAGGCTTTCAACATGACTTAGACACTTCGAAATGTCACTCCTGGCAACAAAGCAACAAACTATTTCAGTACTGATGACAACTGATCAACAATACAAAATCAATACTAAGCTTAAATTTCCCAATTACTAGTAGTGTATGTATACATGTATCCAAAAGGTCACCTAATCTTAAATGAGTCAATTCAAAACTGGTCAATCTTTAACTGATACAGTAATCCATAGTTTGGGGTGAATTTAAATCAAAAGTAAATTGTTTTTCAATGCGCATCTGGGTGAAATTAAATGGAGTGAAATTTGGCCCCTTATAATTGACTGTTTGCACATTTTGGCTGATAAGATATTAAGAAAGTGCATTACAGATCCGTGATCATGATGTAATTCTTATCATTGTTTGCACATATGACATCATAAAGTACATCATTGTAGACATTTCATAAAATTTTCATTCAAAATTGGCAAAAATGTAAGATATTTTCCAGAATTTTGTACAGAGCACATGCTTACAATATGTTTAATGATAAAACTGTTATTCATCCCTACATATTTTATTGATAATGGACTTGATACATGTTCTTACTTGTTAATGGTGGACTTTGGGTCCTGACAGAGCGTGGTAAGCCTAATAAACTGTTATTCATCCCTACATATTTTATTGATAATGGACTTGATACATGTTCTTACTTGTTAATGGTGGACTTTGGGTCCTGACAGAGCGTGGTAAGCCTAATAAACTGTTTGTTGATGAGATCCAGCTTCTCCTTCGGACTCCACTGACTGTACGTCTGTGTGCTGATGTTAATATCTGACAGAGAGGCACCAGGAACAAGCTCTAGTTTCTCTCGAATGTCAGCAAAATCTCCAAACTCAAAGGATGATAACGCTCTGACCAAAATAATAAATAACAAAATTAACTATCATGGGATGACTCGTATGAAATTAGTTTCCATTTTAATCATGTGAAAGAGTGAATCCGACCCTATTGTTGACAAAGTCCTAATGTAAACAGTATAGAAATGAAAACATTTTATGTATTTGTAACATCATTGTATTTGGATTAAGCTCAATCCAGACTACTCCTTGGCTCTCCCCCGGATTCCACTGTTCTGATCTAATATTACCCTATGTAGTTGAGGTCTACATCTGAGTTGAAAGCAGCCTGTAGATGACTGTAATTTTGTCTGTACTGTAGGACAGCCTCCTGCCATTCCAGTACTGAGTCCCAGTCACATAACTTCTCATAACAATCAAAAACCTACAATATAAAGGACTCACACTTCTCATAACAATCAAAAACCTACAATACAAAGGACTCGCACAACTTCTCATAACAATCAAAAACCTACAATGTAGAGATAATATTTTCTTCTTTCAAAATCTTACGAATCTTTTATTGTTTGCAACTTTCAGAGCACATTAGAAATGAATGATTTGTTGTTTGAGGATTTTTTGTGGTCGAACTTTCACCGAGATAATGTAAAGCTGAACTTTACCTCTGTCACAACGAAATGGACCTTCACCACTTGAAGCTGGCTGTCTGGCTGGGGGGAGGGAGACTGTTTGCTCAAGATTCCCGTGATTTTCTTTGGTATGATCATCTCCATCTTGCTCAGATCTTCTCGGGGGGAATCAATTTTCTCCGAATCAGAAGAAACCATCACCTTGAGCACACCCTTCAATTCTTTTGCAGCACTCTCATATCTTCAAAATGAAAATCATCAAATGAATTAAAACACATAGTACTACACTAAAATGAGCAACATTTATACCTTATTTCTCTAGCCAGTTTTGTTAACATTCCCATTACCCAAATATTTTCATAATACATTGCTCTTATAAAGATAGTCCTCAACTGGTTGTATCTACAAGATTACTTCAAATAAAATCATTCTCAAATATCAGATACATGTATGAGTGATTCTCCATGAGACTTACTTTCCTGACGCTTTTTCCACCAGAGCTTTAATCCAGAGGAATTTTTTGCCTGTTTGTTCCTTACACCAACTGTACACTCCCATTATGGCGTCTCCCTGTTTCAGCTCACACAAAGCCTTCACAAGGAACAACACTGTCTGCTCAAACTCAAATCCCTACAAAACACCAATACCTGTGTAAAAGTCACAGATTAAAACTGAACTCCTTGCAATATGGTTGACTGCAATTTCTGGGGATGTCAAAATGAAATATTCTATTATTAGATTCGTCGATTACATTATTCGAAGAACAGTTGAATACTTAGAACATATTCAGTCAATAAAAGATTTCACTTTAATATAATAATGTGTATTTTTGTCCTTAAAATTGTCTTTGTTAATGATTTACCTTTCTTCAAATTTCAATTTGCTTGTAAGCATAAGCATATTCAAATAGATCAGATTAATAGACATTTTGTATGTGTAATTATCTACTGTCAGGTGATAGCGTGGTATGTGTTGTTTCAATTTGGACTTTTCCCAGTGTTGTGTCCTTAGTCTTGTGATTTTTATCTGGGAAATAATATTAAATGTACTACCACTGCAAAATCATTAAAGTCATGAAAATTGTATTGCAATACACATCATATCGTATGTTTGTATCATGATGTGTATCGTATCGTGAGGTAGCCAGCAATACTCAGGCCAACTGTGCCACTCCTGTGTTCACCTCCGTCCCTATATACATACGTGCTTACAGCAACTTCAAACTTCTTCAAATGGACTGAATAAGTTTGACTTCCAGTAGTTGAAACTGCAAACCAGAGCTCCCTATTGCACCCTCTCTGTGGAAAACAAATAAATGACAGTCCTCTTTAGTCTAACCTGTAAGGTGTTGTTTTCTTTCATTTCCTGCAGTAGTTGATGACACTGTCGAACTGCCATGGCTGGCATGCCACTGTGTAGTGCTATCTTAATGATAGAGGACCGGATCCGAGATAACCACTCTAAGCAAGTACCCTTGTTTGTTCTAAAGAAAGTCCTCACAGTCTGTAAAGAGACAAAAGAGGCTACAATTTCTAGTTCCACATGCCTGTATCAAAGTATACTTTTACATATCAAGGTATTTTTTTTAGTTCAGAACTCCTAATAACAGAGACATCACCATTCATGATAAGCCATAAGCATAGGGGACAATATCACAGTGATTCCGAAGTTCCGTCGGACATTCGTAAATGTCTGGTAATTTTTGTTTTGGTCCGATCAATATCAGTTGTTGGCCGGACCAAGTGTCCGATGATTTTTTTTCCCCAATGAAATACATGATCAGATAAATTTTCAATTTTTAGCAGCATGTCCCAAAATTTACTCTGTTTTTTAGTCAATGCAAACAGAAAACCTGTTTACGTTTAACTCAAATATTTATCAAACTCGCAATCATCTTCAATTCCCCCCTGAGAGGGTGATAATACAATTGAGCAATATCCCGTGAAATTACAGACGTCTTTGAAGCGTCTGAATTAGGTAATAAACAAGAGGTACTGTGAGCAATGCTCACTAAGAATACCCCCCCCCCCCCCCCCCCCGCCTCCCAAAGGGTGTTGGTAATAGGTAAAACTTCAGTATTATGATCCAAAAGGTATCTAGGAACAAAGCATCTCCATGCGATGAAAAAAGCCGTTAAAGAATTTAAATGGAAACCATATTGCTACTTCGATGTCCAGTGTGCGTGACCTTTGGACCCCAAAATCGATAGGGAACATCTTCATCCCATGGGTAGTCCATATGTATGATATGGTGACTGTAGGTGGAAAGGATAACGCTTTAGAGCCCGGAAACCATATTGCTACTTCGATGTCCAGTGCGCTTGACCTTTGACCCCAAAATCGATAGGGAACATCTTCATCCCATGGGTAGTCCATATATATGATATGGTGACGGTAGGTGGAAAGGATAATGCTTTAGAGCCCGGAAACCATTGCGTCTACAGACGGACGGTCGGACGGACAGACAGACGAATAACCCAATTCCAGTATACCCCCCCCCCCCCCCACAAACTGTTGCGGGGGGTATAATAACAAGTAAATAAAGCATTTAAACTGATCAAGAAGTACTTGAACAACATGGACACGTTTGATTTGAGTTACGCGAATTGCTCGAGTTTAAAAAAACGTGTATTTCATAACACTGGTGTTAAACACGGGTTGGAAAAGTTTACTCCACTGACGAATCTGAAGTGAAATGCTTGGGCTAATAAAGTACGCCGCCGATGCCATTCTGGGACAGAAATTCAAATTTACATGAAAGCTTCCTGACATTTTGTTAAAATCATGGCCCCCAGGGGTAGGGTAGGGTGACAATAGGGGATCAAAGGTTAACATGGGAATATATAGGGGACATTTTTAAAAATCTTCTAAAGAACCACTGGGCCAGAAAGTTCAAATTTACATGAAATATTAAGCTTCCTGATATAGTGTAAATTCAAGTTTGTCAAAACCATGGCCTCCAAGGGTAAGGTGGGGCCACAATAGGGGATTAATTTGCAGATAAAATTTTGGTCTGGTAAAATGTAATTTGGTCCAGTAATAACTCGACCATTACTGGACATTTTTGGTCCAGTAAGTACCATAAGACCTTGGGAAGCACTGATATCAACCATATTTGGCCATGATTTTTTCCCAATGCTTTCAACATTAATTTTTACAGCATATGTTGTATATTATTGAAACCAGAAAATTGTATACTGTGTACATGCAGAATATGAATAAATTTTATGAAACATAATTTTTCAGCACGTATCGCCCTTTGTTCTTTACATTATGCATGTGGTACCTTTGGTGACATAGGCATAGCCATAGCACATCCTTCATAGGCATTATACAGGAGTTTCTCCAGGTGTTCCATGAATTGTAAGAGCAGGTGTACACGGAGGTGGCTGGAGAGGTCATCAGACTTGGATCCTAAAAATAGTAGCAAAATCCCGATGGTGAATTCAAGAGCACTTTACATGTAAATTACTTCTTTAAACACAATTTTTTTTCTTCTTTAATGGGTGCAGTATGTGCTTCATTTTGTGTCCTCCTAGTTTTTGGTTACCTTTCTTTTGTTCTGATTTACTGAGATTGTTTCCCTCCTCGGTAGCTTTATCTAGCTCTTTGGCAAACATCTTCAGAACACCCTCAATGGAGGTAAATGTATCCTGTGGTTTGCCTAGGGGTGTTCTCAGTCTATTCAGCACACAATATTGGGCTGACTCCCACGTGGCCCAGAACCACAGCATGGCTTCATTGTTGTCGACCTGTCATGGAAAAACAGCAAAAGAAAAAGAATAGTAACATCTACCACTACTTATATTTCCTGTAATAAAAACTTTAAGCAAAGGCTTAAATCTGACAGTTATGTTCTCTACTTCTCTCTTTGAAGGTCCCTTAATCATAAGGATGTGTAGATTGCAGTTTAAACACTCTTGTAACTAATAACTTACAAAGTTTGCCATCCTGAATGACTCCATCATTTTGTTGTCACGTGACGCATCCTGACAACTGTAAAACATGGCTTCCAGCCAGTTCCAGCTTCCTGATTGGCTGGAAAAAACACCCACAACACTCATACTTAAAACAATGGTCACAACACATTAACTTCAGACATTTAGATCTAAACTCTCCTTTACATAAAAAGATATCAAAACTGGGAGAGATTACATACATGGGTTGAGTATCATGCAATATGAAAGCCATGATTTGTCTAAAGTTGACAGCATGGAATTCTCCATTAGGGATACGGTTGACGTGTGCCCGCCGGGCGAGCCATGCAGCAGTGACCCCCTCAGCTCCTTCATGTAAACTGATGGACTGATCATTGTCTTCACCCAGATGTAACAGGCTGTACAACCTGTAACAACAACACTTAACATTAGCATCATCTCTTGCTGAAGTGAAGTGATGACAAGTTTGTAAATTTGTTATACTTCTATTAAAATGATGCCTATATAAAGTTAAGATAAAATAACCATTCTGCATCAGAAAAATACTATCTGCTCTCCCTGGTGATAGTAGAACTATTTCCTGGGGTTGAAGATTTGATATCCACTCCTCGGAAGGACTAATTCCCCTGCATGCAGATTTTAGCACCAAAAAGGGATATAGGATAATCACATTCTATCACAAGTTCCAAAAATGTCATACACACTCAATAATAGAGTCTTCTGGAATTCGTAAACATCATGAAGTTGTCACAAAGGGCAAATGGATTTAGAACAGTTGCTTTCTTAAAATGTTGAATAAATGAGAATTTAAAATTGCATATATGCCTTCATCAATTTCTTTGGATCATTAAATATGGAAGTCTTATTGTTGATATCATAGCTTAATTAAGTTATCTTTGAAAGACATCTGGATGATAAAACACTTGTTCACAGGCTGTGTAAGGGATAGCCTTTTTATCAAACCTTCAACAGAAACTCTTTTCCGAGGCAAGTCTTCAGGAGACAGTTCTTGCTTAGGGTTTGATAAAAGAGCTATTATCCCCAGAGAATGAGTGTACATCATTCTTTCTTGCTGCAGGACAATGCTACACATTGTTATAATCGTTGACAGAGAGTAATGCATTAGGTTATTTTTATTTAAACATATACATCAACTCTGTACATATAATTGGTACCTACAAGCTGTCAGATTTCATTCTCATCTTTTCACTGAGAGCTACATGATACCAATCTTGTTTTTCAATAATTCTCTCTAATATTACCTTGTGGTTACATTGACTGGCAAGGCTTTCAGAAGATTCAGATAACCATCTCTGACCTCTGGTCGCACATCTGATAACTTGTACACACTCAGCTTCAGAGCACTGAAACATAACCCACAAAGAATACAGTAACATTACCCACAAAGTATACAGTAACATAACCCACAAAGTATACAGTAACATAACCCACAATGTGTACAGTAACATAACCCACAAAGTATACAGTAACATAACCCACAATGTGTACTGAAACATAACCCACAAAGTATACAGTAACATAACCCACAAAGTGTACAGTAACATAACCCACAAAGTATACGGTAACATAACCCACAAAGTATACAGTAACATAACCCACAATGTGTACTGAAACATAACCCACAAAGTATACAGTAACATAACCCACAAAGTATACTGTAACATAACCCACAAAGTGTACTGAAACATAACCCACAAAGTATACAGTAACATAACCCACAAAGTATACAGTAACATAACCCACAAAGTATACAGTAACATAACCCACAAAGTATACAGTAACATAACCCACAAAGTGTACAGTAACATAACCCACAAAGTATACAGTAACATAACCCACAAAGTATACAGTAACATAACCCACAAAGTATACTGTAACATAACCCACAAAGTATACAGTAACATACTAGTAACCCACAAAGTATACTGTAACATAACCCACAAAGTATACAGTAACATAACCCACAAAGTATACAGTAACATAACCCACAAAGTATACAGTAACATAACCCACAATGTGTACTGAAACATAACCCACAAAGTATACAGTAACATAACCCACAAAGTATACTGTAACATATCCCACAAAGTATACAGAAACATAACCCACAATGTGTACTGAAACATAACCCACAAAGTATACAGTAACATAACCCACAATGTATACAGTAACATAACCCACAAAGTATACAGTAACATAACCCACAATGTGTACTGAAACATAACCCACAAAGTATACAGTAACATAACCCACAAAGTATACAGTAACATAACCCACAAAGTATACAGTAACATAACCCACAATGTGTACTGAAACATAACCCACAAAGTATACAGTAACATAACCCACAAAGTATACAGTAACATATCCCACAAAGTATACAGTAACATAACCCACAATGTGTACTGAAACATAACCCACAAAGTATACAGTAACATAACCCACATAATATACAGTAACATAACCCACAATGTGTACAGTAACATAACCCACAAAGTATACAGTAACATAACCCACAATGTGTACTGAAACATAACCCACAGAATACACTTTTCAGAACTTTGAAGATTTGTAAATATGAGGAAATTGACCAAGACAATAATTGTGACACCATACAAAGAAAATAAATAATAAAAAAGATTAAGTTACCTCTGTATCAAGTGGATTGGTAGATTGCTGTTGATTTTATAGACATCTTGCAAACATTTACACACACACATGGAGATGTGGAAGTCATTATGATGACCTTAAGTAAAAGAATTATTTTTCAAAATATTTCTTCTTCAGAAGATGCACTCCAAGAAAACAAAAATACATGGTACAAAGATGTCACTGACCTAACTGTGTGATATATCTAATGACATTTGTGAACTCATCTGAGCAGAAAATCTGTGGGTTGGTCTGAAGACTGCCAATAATATCTGCAATCCACTTTATTCCTAAGCATCTGTAAAAGATATATAAATGCTTATTGCTAAAACTTAAACTTCAAGAGGACTATGATTGCCTATCAATACCACAATTCCATACCATCCAATTACATTCTGTGTGCTACATCAAGTCAAGTGATAAATATAGAATTTTTTTTTCTTTGGAAGATTGAACTCAAACGGAAACAATGTAAATGTATAAGCATTCAAGGATTATTTTTTCCGAAAATCTTGCAGTATAACATCATGTCCTGAGCAGAAAAATTTTCATTACAATATTTTTAATAATATATTATCTATACACATTATTTGCTCAGGGCTGTTCCATTAAAACATATGAGGTACCCGGGGACGGCAATTTAAAAAAAATCTATGGGTGCTTGTCATTGGTAGAAAATTGCATCTATGGTGGGTACCTACTGCCAGAAAACTGCATCTGTGGGTGGTTGTTTTGATACAATCTTTATTTTTTTTTTACCGAAACTGAGAGGAATGCAACAAGAGAAGGGAAGGGTTGAAAGTAGAATGTGAAACAAACGCCGTTTTCTGTCTTCCTTTTTTCTCGGTCGATGAGGTTCCGCGATCCGGTTATCGTTTCCGGTTTGACTCTAAAATTATAGCGACCGGAAATTAGGATTATCTCCCTTGTCCAAAATGGAAAACGAAACGTGCTCGTGGTCCATTGAAACGGTTTTTTTGTTTTTTTTTAATTCTGCCAATTCTACCCAACATGTCAAATCGAAAATAAAAATAAAATGCATATTCGATTTTACGAATAGAAAACCGTGAAACACAAACGTATTGATTTGTATTTGGTAATCACTATTCGTTTTGTGAAATATCTTTATTCCGTATTTTTAAAAACCATGTAAACAGATATGGCCACGCACGATGACAGTAACGATACCTATATCATTCTTGGCGACGAAACAAATGCTGAGATGACATTTCATCACGAAAAAAAGGAATTGATAGAAATAAATATTTCTCATACAATTGGCGGTATTCTTGCTGCTAACATAACACAAAATGCAGTGCTATTTGGGTGTTTAAAGATGAGAGGAAGGTACAGTTGTTAGCGACTTTACTAGATTGGATGTTCTATCGTTAAAGTGATAATGTCCTACGGACCCGGTTTGAGTGTGGTGAGGACCTGTACCGAGACACATTTAGATTATTCTAACTAGTGGCTGTCATAATAAATGTATTTGAACAGGTTGGGAACACTTCCCCTATAGCAAGATATTCTCGCTAAAACGCGATTATCCCTCTTTAGCGAGAAATAAACATTACCATAAACAGGAGTTTTGGCATCTTTATTGAAAATAATGGCAAATCCCGTGCAACGCAGAATAAGTGCGACACGCACTCAACATGATGCGAATTGTTTCTATGAAATTGACAACATAGTAATGAAATTGCATATCAAAGTTGCTGCGTAAGAGGGAAGCAGTTTGAAATCCAATACACATCGTGAGTGTTTTTGTTTTGATTCATATATTTGCAGAAGTATCACACATTTTAGCACTTTTTCTTCTTTCCATGTGAATCACGAAAATATGTACTCCACGGGTGTTTTTCTCTGTTGTACGCGATATATTTATTCTCGCTAGAGAGGGATAATCGCGTTTTAGCGAGAATATCTCGCTATAGGGGAAATGTTTCCAACCTATTGAATACATGTACGTGCATATATATTTATATTCGGTAAAAAGCTCTATAGAGCTTATGTTATTTGTGTTTTATACATGCCGAATTGAAATAAAGTTTTCTTATCTTATCTTATGCATCTCTGCAGTCAAAAATCCTAACAGGGAATAGTTCTAACAGTGTGAGAAATTGTTAGATGCTTTTGATATTATGATGAACGCCTGTAAAAAAAAATATGACCAGATAAAATTCAGAAAGGTATGCATATTTCTCGTAAATTAGTATACCTTGTGTAGTGGTGGAAAGAATTTGAGTATCAAATAAAAATGAAAAACAAGAAACTTTTCTTTCAAAAAGATGGTAGATAATTCCATGGGCATGTCTATGTGGGGAAAATGGGGTTAAAAATTATTTCATGGGGGTATAAACATTCTGAAACTAAAAGTGGAATTACTACATACAATTGTAATTTAGTGCTTATATTAATTTTTTTTCTTTATGTTTACAATTTGTTAATGTAAAATCTTTATTGAGCATAATACAGCAAAATTATTGAACAACATTATATAAATACTGGATACATCAAAGAGATATGACCTTACACATTCTCGGCTTATGTTCTACCAAAGTGTAACATAGATACATGTATATAGTTATACACTGAATTTGAAATTGCATTTTTTTCCCAAAATTCATATTAATGTACTAGTCACTCTAAAGAATTTTTTATCTAATATTTTTAAAATACATGTTTTGTTTATTTGTACTCACGAAATAATGTTAATGATTTATTGAAAATGAAACGATAGATATTAAAAATGTTTATTTTATTTTAATTTTTTTTCTCCCAACCAACCCTAAATTTTATTTTTAAAATCCGTAAACCAATAAATTAAAAAACTGTGGCCTAATAGTTGTTTTTGAACATTTACAATACTAGGCTTTTTATGAACAGGTAGACTTCTAAAATTGATTTAGTTCATCGTGTTTAAGAAAGACAGTCTTGATAAAATAAATTGATGGTTCTATGATCAAGCTTCATTGATGGCCAGTTATTTGAATGGTGATGAGACCCAAGATACTCTTCTCTTTACTATCATGCTTGGGAACATCTGAAAATAGACCTATATTCAGGGGTTATAAATAGTCATTCATACATATTGAATTTAAAGAAAAATGTATTTCACATTTATTTCACTTCTATGGGTGGTGCCGCACTATCTAAAATTGCTTCTGTGAGTGGTCCCTCATTACATTTTTATGCTTCTATGGGTGGTTACCCAAATTTTAAAGTGCCTTCCCCGGGTACCTTATATGTTTTAATGGAACAGCCCTCACTACATTGTATTCATACCAGTGTGAATATTTTTTTAAAAAAAATAATCAAATGATAATATGTACTATCTCACAGCATGTTAAACAAAAAAGCTACTACTGTACTATAAAAATATGTCACCAACACATGTTTACTGGGACCCTGCTAGATCCCCCTCTCCCCCCTTTTTATTTACCTGCTGTCATAAGAAGTTCGACTCTGGGCCAGGAGACCAGCCAGTAGTCTCAGGATCTGTGTGAAGTTGCTGGCAGTGGTGGGATTCACATTGGCCATCGGGGAGCCATCCAGCCTAGAGGTCTGCATGATCAGACTGCTACTGGACACGAAGTTACCATGCCTGAAAAAAAAACCATCTTCTGTGAAGAGTCATTCCTCATATCTACATGTATTACAGACACTTCAGTGACTTTGAATTAACATTTGATAAACACAGTTGTTTTTTCACCTGTCAAAAATACACATCCAACACTTAACCTGTATTTGTAAATGATTTTATAAATGTTTTCTTATTACAAATGCTTCATATATACAAGTGTAAAGAAATGCTGAGGTTTCATCAATTTTCATAAGAATCATTGGCAGAAAATTTGGTGGATTTGTCAAAAATCACCTTTCTGATGATAAGTAAATTCATGGAGAGTTTCTCCAAAGTCTTTTTACAAGCAAAAATTGTACATCATTGATCATTTTTAAATTTTGAAGTCTGACACAATTATGACAATAATTAAAATTAGTGCTCAATGAGAACATGATGAATCTTCAGTAATCTATGATACTCTGAAAATCCATTTTGAGTGAATGACATTACAGAACCTACAGGATGGTGTATTACCTGGAGCAGTGGGAGAAGAGCGTGCTGAGGAGGGCGTACTGAATAGCTGGGTATACCTCCGACACAACCTCATCCAGGGGGCTGAAGTGTTTACTGACCAGGTCAAAGATGCTGGGAGACAGAGCCCACATCTGTAGTACAAAAGTATGATCATTTTACATCCGTTAATTTTGTACTTTGTTTCCCTTAGTAACATCCAATTCAGTATAGAGGTAAGGCATCTCCACAATGGCGAATCACATGACTATGGCATGATATAATTACCCGTAAAAATGGCAATGAAAGTCAACACAAGGGAAAATTCAAACGAGTAAGTAACACCTTTATTAATAACGCATTGTCACATAACTTATATATTCAACATTTGAAGGATTTTCTCAAGAACAAATCTATACTAAAATGGTAGTTTTACGAGCGATAGAAGCAGAGAACATTGACAGTATTTCATTTTCAGTCAAAAACTTTCCGACCACCAAAAACCTGTGTCAATGTTCTCTGCTTCTATGCCAACCACATTTTTTCCCCATTGATGAACTAAATTGGGTCAAATAGACAAAAGCTGGCGATATATTGAGATGAGTTGAATATATTCAAATTTCCTATTAAAAGGGTAATTAGTATTCATGTAGAAAAGCCCAGTCTACTTACAGCTATCAAATTACTCTTGGTGTTTCCAATTTCAGCCAGGGCACAAAGGTTAAAGATACAGACAGACTCTGCCTCTGTGACACTATACACTACATCACAGTACGGATTGACAGAAATCACACATCTCTCTGATTTCTCTCCTGCTGCTTGGAGCAAGGTTTTAAAAGCTTGCTGAAGATCTCCAACAACATACCTGCAAAATAAGTTTTTGTATCCAATACAATAACATAAAATGTTACGAAAATAAAAATGATAGCATAATATGTATAGAGTCAAGTACAAAAAGCAGTACATACTTAAAGGATTCCTCCAACAGTGGCACACTTTTCAGAGCCATGACATCATGATAAAGAGCCAAAATTTGTTGTATAATCTGTATAAGAAAAATTAGTGTTCATTAGTGTTGTTATAACAGTCTACTATTTAAAAATCTTTGATGAAGGTCGCACATAGTGACAATTGATAATACATTTTTTACATCAATTGTCACTGACTATTCCGGAAATAATTTAGTTAACTTTTACTATCATCAAGGGATGTAACTCTAATTTGTGCAATAATGGTTGGGGAAGACGTAATCTCAGCGAGATTCATCGAGGCTGGATATTTGGCCTTGACGAATCTCTCTGAGATTAGGGAAGACAATGCAAATTTGTTTCCAACTTTTCATTCCCTTGGGCAACCAAGTCGAAAGTATGGACCTTTAACGATTCAGAAAAAAGGGTGAAGTTAGGAATATCGAAGAAGGAAAATATGCTGATGTTTGGATGCCCATACATTTAGACATTATTCAAAACCACTTGCTACTCATACTCAGCTAATCTCTGAAAAAGAATATCCAACTCCCATTAAATCCACCAGCAAAAATGCTGAATCCCAACTAATAATACACATATTCATGCATGGCAAATTTGATGTCATTAAAGATGTTGAATTTCTTGTGAAATTTAAACAGAAATATGGAACAGGCGAGCAGTCAAGCAAATGGATTGGCAAGTTGATTTGATACTAGATGACTGGACAGGACGACAAAGAAAACAAAGGATAGACAAGTCAATCTAACATTAGATGCATTGGTTGGTACACCAAAGAAGTTCATTTGCAAAAACAAATAAACCACAGTGTTCAACTAGACCTAAATTTTCAACTAGACCATAGCTAACCATTATCAATGTTCAACAGGATGAAAATGCTTGGTATTTGATTAAGGGAATTATTACAATTACCAGTTATAAACTGTTACAAGGAATTAATTGTACCTTTTCACTGTGATAGAACCGATATCTCTGCAGCATGGATCCAGGAGCAAACAGCTGACTCACAAAGTTCACAGGCAACTGTGTTCCAAATGTCTCTATCACCTGTCAGTCAAAATTCAATTTGTATTCAGAAGTTGAGGTAGGTGGTGCAAAAGCAGTATACATTTTGCTACAAATTTTTCATTAGTAATCTATAGAATCTGAACCTCACCTTCTGGCAGACAGTGAGCATGGACGAGATGAAGCGGTAGGAGACCAGCTTCTCTGTGAAGATCTGATACAACACGAATGGCAGCAGATGCTCTTCACTGTGGACCACCTCTGACCGGAGCTGTCCAATCAAAATCTGGATGCATGAGTTGGCTGGAAGAAAGCATCAATGATAGAATAAATGACAATCATACGCCATCAAAAGTAAAAGGTTACCTTACTTATAAAATAACTTTGTTCACAAATCTTAGCTCTTGGTTTTAAAGGCACAGAGGTCTGAAAGCTATTGCTATACGTCTACAGAGGTCTGAGAGCTATTGCTATACATCTACTTTTTATCTTGTAAGAGACTCACAAGGAACCCTTTCTCACAATATTTGTTGCCACAAACCATTCATTTTCTTTCTGCATAAGGTGGAATGTTGGGAATATTAGTAGTCATATCCTCATTCTTGCAATTTGCATACATTACAGCATTCACTTAAAGTTATTATGCCCATACCTATAAAACTTAGACAAATACAGATAGCCTCCTTACCTTCAATGACCATGTATTCTGAAAAGTAATGTCTTGTTGCTGTGTCCACACTCTTTGTAATTCTGTCCAGAATCTGAATTCAAACACACATGTATACTGTACTTGAGAAACATTCTTTTTTTATTTGAAAGAAACTTCATATTAACTAAAATATCTAGCATATTGTCAAAAGTTAAATATCTCACTGTTGCTGAACTGACCTGTGATATATACTCCCTGCTGATATGCTTGCTGGGGGTAAACTCCTCTCCCATACTTTTAACCACTGTTGTGAACACTTTGATGAGGGCTCCGATTTTGATGATGCAATCCTCGGGATTGGGGATCTCTTCGTCAGGATATGTCTGGTCCCCACAACCATAGGCCAGGTCCTTAAAACCAGAACATGAAATTCACACATCACTCCCCAACAGATCATACCTCACTTTTCAAAAAACTTAGGATACTGTCTTCAAGAACAAAAGGTGTTTACAAATGTAAATTTATAATTCAAATGCTATTTCAATTAAAAATATATATGCACTAGACATAGAATAGCCTAAGTAATCCCTTTCAGAGTTTCCTTGAATACAAACAACAAATTAAGCATGTCTCTGCTATGAATCTTCTACGTAAGGTGAAGATAACGAACAGTGATCAATCTCATAACTCCTACAAGCATAATACAAAATAGATAGTTGGGCAAACACGGACCCCTGGACACACCAGAGGTGGGATCAGGTGCCTAGGAGGAGTAAGCATCCCCTGTGTCATATTACAAATAAATTTCCTCAACATGAATAGTATGCAGAGATGTAAATCTGTATAATTCCAATGTTACATATTACAATTGTTTTGATTGGACAAAAATAAAGCTGAACAAGAGTTTACACATCAATAAATCCGAAAATGCGATGTATTCATACGCGCCTGAAAACAAATAACATAATGCGGGGAAACTATTAAAATTTTAGCAATTGTTAATAAAGTGAATGAATTGGAATTATAAGAATCAAACATTCTTTTTGAAGAATTTATCGAGGTGTAAAATCCGGACATTTTACTCACAAACTGAATAAAAGTGCGAAGTGTATATATGCGTAGGAATTGATCCCAACCCTTAGAAACCCGTAATAACCTGGTGACACAGTACCTCTGCGTAAGCTTCCATGTCTTCCAGGAACTGTCCCAGTAGAGTGGTGGAGAAGGAAATGTCATTGACCCAGTATCTGTGGAACTCAATTAAAGCACTGGATGTGAACTCGATCAGGCTCTCCTTCTGGGTAGAATCAATGTGCCAGCCCACTAAAATGTCCACTGTGTCCTGAGACATGAAAATAACCCAATTAAAACCATAAAGCATGTAGACACTGTGCCATATCATAATACAATCCACCTATGATGGGAAACACTGGAGGCATAGGAGTAATTTTTCCAAATTCAACAAAATTACCCCCATGCTTCTACATCCCAATAATACAAATAAACATTTTATTCCCTAAGGGCTGTTCCATTAAAACATATGAGATACCCGGGGACGACAATTTAAAAAAAATCTATGGGTGCTTGTCATTGGTAGAAACCCTACTGCCAGAAAACTGCATCTGTGGGTGGTTGTTTTGATAAAATCTTTATTTTTTTTTTTCGAAACTGAGAGGAATGCAACAAGAGAAGGGAAGGGTTGAAAGTAGAATGTGAAACAAACGCCGTTTTCTGTCTTCATTTTATCTCGGTCGATGAGGTTCCGCGATCCGGTTATCGTTTCCGGTTTGACTCTAAAATTATAGCGACCGGAAATTAGGATTATCTCCCTTGTCCAAAATGGAAAACGAAACGTGCTCGTGGTCCATTGAAACGGTTTTTTTTTTTAATTCTGCCGATTCTACCCAACATGTCAAATCGAAAATAAAAATAAAATGCATTTTCAATTTTACGAATAGAAAATCGTGAAACGCAAATGTATTGATTTGTATTTGGTAATCACTATTCGTTTTGTGAAATATCTTTATTCCGTATTTTTAAAAACCATGTAAACAGATATGGCCACGCACGATCACAGTAACGATACCTATATCATTCTTGGCGACGAAACAAATGCTGAGATGACATTTCATCACGAAAAAAAGGAATTGATAGAAATGAATATTCCTCATACAATTGGCGGTATTCTTGCTGCTAACATAACACAAAATGCAGTGCTATTTGGGTGTTTAAAGATGAGAGGAAGGTACAGTTGTTAGCGACTTTACTAGATTGGATGTTCTATCGTTAAAGTGATAATGTCCTACGGACCCGGTTTGAGTGTGGTGAGGACCTGTACCGAGACACATTTAGATTATTCTAACTAGTGACTGTCATAATAAATGTATTTTGAATACATGTACATGCATCTCTGCCGTCAAAAATCCTAACAGGGAATAGTTCTAACAGCGTGAGAAATTGTTAGATGCTTTTGATATTATGATGAACGCCTGTAAAAAATATGACCAGATAAAACTCAGAAAGGTATGCATATTTCTCGTAAATTAGTATACCTTGTGTAGTGGTGGAAAGAATTGGGGTATCAAATAAAAATGAAAAACAAGAAACTTTTCTTTCAAAAAGATGGTAGATAATTCCATGGGCATGTCTATGTGGAGAAAATGGGGTTAAAAATTATTTCATGGGGGTATAAACATTTTGAAACTAAAAGTGGAATTACTACATACAAATGTAATTTAGTGCTTATATTAATTTTTTTTCTTTATGTTTACAATTTGTTAATGTAAAATCTTTATTGAGCATAATACCAGGCTGTCCAGCACCCTTGGACAAAAAATAAGGGCAAATTTTAGGGGTAAAATTTTTAAAAATTAGGGCTAAATTAGGGCTAAAATTAGGAATTTTTAACCAAATTGCGGAAGTTTTAATTATTTAAAAGGACTTACCTTGTCAAATTTGACAATAAAGAAACTCACATGACACACAAATAAGATGTAAGTACAGGAAGGGCGTATTCCAGTGTTCCATGGTCTCAGCTATACACATATCAACACTTCGCGAAAGTTACGTCCCTTGTCCGCCATCTCCCGGATAAAAATCGTATTTCCCTACGTTGGCCTTTGTAATTTTCCTATCTGTAGCTTTGACATCTGTTATTTTTCCATCAATTGCAGTTAACTACAATATGCCCCAGATTGGGGCAACCCATTAACTTGTATGAAAACTTGGTAATTGGCTAAAATTCAAAGTAATAACATCTTACATTTGGTAAGGTAAAGAAGGAAAACTTGGTTTTTCACCGATTGACCTTTGGCTGACCCCGCAAAGGGACGTAACTCGCGGCGAAGTGTTGATACGTGTATTATTGGCTATAACCAATAAACAAGCTTGACACATGGATCCACAGGTCAACTGCCTTTCACTGCATCAGCATTATCTGAATAAGAACTGCAATCTACGTTAATAACACACATTTTGTATGAATGCATTTTGATTTTTCAAGACTGATAAAAAAGTAGGAATTGACATGAAAAATAAGGGCTTTTTTAGGATTTCCCCTTGAATTTTACATTTTTTTAGGAATTTTAGCAAAACTGAAAAAAATTAGGAATTTTAGGGCTGCTGGACAGCCTGTAATACAGCAAAATTATTGAACAACATTATATAAATACTGGATACATCAAAGAGATATGACCTTACACATTCTCGGCTTATGTTCTACCAAAGTGTAACATAGATACATGTATATAGTTATACACTGAATTTGAAATTGCATTTTTTTTTCCAAAATTCATATTATGTACTAGTCACTCTAAAGAATTTTTTATCTAATATTTTTAAAATACATGTTTTGTTTATTTGTACTCACGAAATAATGTTAATGATTTATTGAAAATGAAACGATAGATATTAAAAATGTTTATTTTATTTTAATTTTTTTTCCTCCCGACCAACCCTAAATTTTATTTTTAAAATCCGTAAACCAATAAATTAAAAAACTGTGGCCTAATAGTTGTTTTTGAACATTTACAATACTAGGCTTTTTATGAACAGGTAGACTTATAAAATTGATTTAGTTCATCGTGTTTAAGAAAGACAGTCTTGATAAAATAAATTGATGGTTCTATGATCAAGCTTCATTGATGGCCAGTTATTTGAATGGTGATGAGACCCAAGATACTCTTCTCTTTACTATCATGCTTGGGAACATCTGAAAATAGACCTATATTCAGGGGTTATAAATAGTCATTCATACATATTGAATTGAAAGAAAAAGTGTATTTCACATTTATTTCACTTCTATGGGTGGTGCCGCACTATCTAAAATTGCTTCTGTGAGTGGTCCCTCATTACATTTTTATGCTTCTATGGGTGGTTACCCAAATTTTAAAGTGCCTTCCCCGGGTACCTCATATGTTTTAATGGAACAGCCCTAAGAGTATCATATTGAAAATAACTTTAGCACAATACATATTGTATGGGAGAGGGTGTATTTTGTAAGCCCTAAAAATAAACAAACTTGCAGTATGTAATCAAGAAGCATAGATGCTTTTATGAAATTTTGTTTTTTGTTCTTTAACACTGGATTACCTATCCCTCAAAATTGTCAATTGTTCCTTAAATTTCTAACAAAAATCCCTGATTGACATCTGAAAAATATGACAGGTGTTATGCTTATATATTTAAATATATTGATTTGACAAACTGTACCCTTGTGGATCATGTTAAGATTTTCATAGAATTTTCCGAGAAATTCCTATGAAAAACATTGAAACACTTACTGTGGAATATGTCAGATCACATTAAAACTAAAAAAAAAAAAAATTAAATCTTTTGGGCATTTTTGGCCATTAAGGAGGGCAAACATTACCCTAAAGTGTGATGTGAAGACACTAGGACAGTTTTTGGCAATATGGAGGATGACATTGACCACTGAATTCAAAAGATCTGGTGTATCTGCATTCTCCAGCAACGTCTGGACATTAGCCATCACCATCTGGCAAAATAAAACAAGTTCTTCAGCTAACACAGCTTTCTAAATGTCTCTCTACATGTCTCTCTTGTTGGTTTTATCATATACATCAGGCTAGGAATGTAACTCCAAAATTCATGCTATTTGTATTTCATTGTTTACTTTTTAAAGATTTTATCACAAAAGATAAAACTCATCTTGTTTCAAATTAAATGAAACAACTTGAATTTGAAGTATTTCTTCCAGATGAGGATCTACACTTACAGGCATTAGGTTGGCAGTAGCTTGTTTCTTTTCATCATACCGAAGCGTCTCATACAGGGCATCAATGAACAACGAGCGAATCTCGTCATCCACCATGTTATTTGTCTGACTGAACAGCCACTGAAAATACCTGAAAATGTGGCAAGATCATTAGCTCAGTGTTGTGTCAGTCAAAACCTATAATAATTGATAAATTTAGTTCAACTCTGAACTAAACAAAATGCACAAGTTCAAGATATACAATGTACATCAATTATTGTTGCAACATTTTACAAAAATTTTCCAAGAGGTAATAAAATGGGTAGCAAAGCAAGATGTATGACACTATGAAGAAAGACACTTTGTCAAAAAATACTTTGCTGAGAATGAATTTTATAAACATGATATTTTGTTGACTTGAATCTTGGTTACTTCTTTATTTTTTAAGAAATATGGCAATAACAAAATGAACATAGTCATGTTCATTTGTGGCAAATTCAACCATGATGAATGACCTTGCCATATCAGTCATATAGCTTTAACCTTGAACTATCAGTTCATCAAGTACGAATTTTCCATCTTGAATATTTCAAAAGTTATAAAAAAAAAGTTAAGGTTGCATACAGAGATACATAGACCAAAAATAATATGCACCCCGGTTTTTATTCTTGGGGGCAAAAAAAACACAGGTGCCTTTACCTAGTAATAATGCAAATAGTTATTCCAACACAGTGATCATTGCTTTGATCCTTTCCCCCCTACAATAGCATCTTGCTTAGTGAACATTTTTCTTGTAATGACAAATTCAGTGTAGCTCTAAGTGTAACTCTAAGCTCATTTCAAGATGACCAGGTTTTATCCAAGTACTAAGGGAAAAGAGTGGTTATCATATCACATTGAATAAAACAAGAAAATAACTTTAATCGAGGCAGGACAGTAACTCTAAACTGTGTCTTTGGAAATTTTCAAAGAAACATAGCATAATCAAAAATACTGAAAAAATTGTATATATATAAGACTTTTACAAATGAGCAGCAGGACAATTTCTGAAGAAGGATTGCAACAAATATCAAATATGTTACCCATTTCAGGGTTGTGACATCAGGATTTTTCAATACAAGTTCCAGAGTCATGGTTCATGAGCAGCTAAAGTACCATGAAAATTTGATGAGTCTTTTTTGTATCAGATAATTTACCTTTCAAGACATGTAAAATTAGGAGTAATTTTTTCTGCACTCCTATTTTTTCATAATGAACACAAACTGACACTCACTTCTATTTACTTCATTCTCGAACAAATTGCAAACATTGACATGTTCATAATTTTAATGAACCAGTCAATGCATAATTGTGATCACTTCATACATTATATAATTAAATGTCATCATTTGCTACTTGGCCTTGGAATAAGACAAGTCCACGCAGTCAAAAATACTTCCCAAACTTTCGTATCATAACTTTCATCACAACACATAGATCCCGATTTGTAAAAATACAGATGAAAGCACAAAAAGTTCATAGTTAGAATTCATTTTTTTAAATCATCTTTACAAGTGAATGCAGCATTGGATGTACAATATACCCTTATTCACACCTAACTGACTGACACTAAACAAATGTGTCAAACCGGTGCATATCAAACTTGGTGGCATTATATTGGTTCACAAAAGCATTACATGTTACCTAGATTTTCCCATCTGTGGGCTTTAATTAATAACAAGGCCTTGGGGGAAATGGATTATGTCTGATTTTTACTCTCTACTGGGATGTGTTTGTAGAACTCACCATAGTAAAAATCAATTTTCCACGTCTAGGACAGATTCTTGCGTTAGCAAACAACTCTTTTATTCAGAGTTATCCCTCTTATAGACATGGTGGGCTCATGTGATTATGTACACTGTCAATGATATCATGGACAATAAATTTCTAACCATTTGATTTATTGACAAGATGACATGGTTGACTATTTAAAATATTCAACAAGATGCCATTGTCAATGAAGCGTCTTTCCATGAAGTGACCATAACCCGGTAAAGCACTGTACCTTTGTGAATCATGCCCCATAATTCCTCCAATGATCCCCACACATTTTGCAACCTCTACTTTCACTTCCTTTGGACACAGCGATGGTCTGTAAGTAAATGTGTATTTGTATAAGCTCTATTAGCCTTGATATACACCACCTTCTCATGAATTAATGACATCATTTGTATAATATTGTAGCATTACTGTCAAATGACAAGAAAAAAATTCAGTTTGATTCCAGTTATGGCTGTAAGTAAATTTTCAGCTAACCTCTCATAGAACACTTCTTGTAGTGAAGTCCAGGCATCCTCTGACACTTTATAGACCATCTAAAACATGTTATAGTGCAAGTGATGAAAACATCATTTGTGTAAGAAAATCATGCATCCCATAGCCAAGCTAAATTCAGATACAGATATCTTGACAGCTATTGAAATCAGAATGTTCAAACAAATAATGAATTTCAAATATGAAATATGAACTGCCATTCAGAATCTAATTTCAGAGGTTTTTATTCCAACACCCCCTAAAAAATAAGGGGCATATTTGGTCAGTCTGCAGTCTTCCCTGCTCAATATCATAAGAACCCCTTTCTTGACGGACATCAAACTTGGTATATTGGTTTACACTAGAGCATAGATGGCCCCTGTTGATTTTGAGGTTATTCTTGGTACAATGGTCACCCCTAAAGAGTAGATGGCTCCTGTTGATTTTGAGGTTATTCTTGGTACAATGGTCATCCCTAAAGAGTAGATGCCTTGCATTGGTCAAAATGTCTTATGGTATTATGATTCTTTTCATTTTGAAAATCAGAAGGTCATAAATCAATTCCCTCTGGATATGAAAAAATACCGCCTATTATCTTTAGAACCCCTTTCCTGATAGATAATAAACTTAGTAATGTGGTTGCTCTAGACTAGTTGAACAGTTTTCACTTAGTAGATAACCAACAGTTTTCACGGTCATATCCGACATTCTAAATTCAAATATCCTTTCCAATATTACCAGGGAGGGTGGGGAGGGGGTATATGTTTCTAAAACATTTATTGTTTTATTTTGATTTTAAATACATTCAACCCCTGAAGTCTAATATACCTTGACTCCATCTGAAGTACGTAGATAGTCCCGTAGCTGTTTGGCTGAAGAGATTCTCCGTTCTTTGTCGCCATCTCTTATAACTCTCCTTATATACTTAGAAAGTCGGGAATCATCAGTGAAAGCCTTGGTCGAGTCTATTAAAATAAAATTTAGCAACATATCACAAGTTTCATACACATTGCTATGAAAAATCAATATTTCTTTTCTACTTTCACTTTAAATCACTGACAGATGTGTATGTAGTTTACACAAATTTTAACATACCTAGATGTTCTGTAATGCAAATATTAAGTCCATTGCTATACACACTCTCAAGATTCATTTCATTTCATATTCACAAAACATTGAAATGAAAATATATCAAGTTATAGGACATAACAGTAAAAATGTCTTCAAACTGTTGTCAATACACAGGTGAACTATAGAGATAAGGACAGCTGTTACACATACCACCTGCCACAGTCTTTCTGCATTCTCACTCAATTACAGTGTGACAGCATTAACTACCGTTTGGTTGTAATGATGTATTCAGCAATGATTACACCCTCTTTATTTTGGAAGATTTTAAAAATTTTGTGACAAAATGTCTTGTCTTACCTTTCATGAGTATCTCTTTAAAATGATGAGGCAAGATATGGACATACCACTTCTTTTTTTTTAAAGCTATACTAAGTGATATGAGTAATACACTAGATATAAACCATATATATCTACCTGATCTTTTTGTTTCAGATTTGAAGGATGAAGACTGGTATGTTCTAGAGTCTGACTTTTCATAATGTCGACCGCGGGAATGAGGGCTCCTCACTGGATAAGAAGCACGTTTGTCATCTTCTCTTTTTGATTTACCGTTCCTGTTGCTGCTGGGATTGATTTTCATGCTTGGCCGCGAGTCTGATTTTTTCTCGAACGCTTTCGGTTTCTCTGATATTTTTGGCAGTTCCGACTGCTTCTCTCCGCTATCATTTTCGTTTAGGTTATTGCCTAGTTTTTCTTTAGAATTTGGGGCATTTCCGTCCACTGTAGCTTCTTGCTTGTCAGGTGGTTTACCTTTCGCCCCTATAGACTTCTCACTCATTACATCTGCTATGCGTTACAAGGAAAGGAACCATTTTACACAAAATTGTTACTTTGACACATATTCGTCGCCATTTTTCTTTTTCGAAAACTAAACTCCGCAGTGACGAACGAGTTATTTTTAGCTAAAGAAATATGAACATCGATTTTGAAAATATTAGCAGGCTCATATCTTATTTCTACTTTGCTGAAGTCTTTCTGTTTGATTGCCTATTTATTAGGCTAGCTTACCAATTTTTTTTCCACCAAGTGTGCCAACTTATTACTAATAGATAAGTTGTACCATGTATACATTGCATTTCTTCTCCTCTCTTACAATATTTACACATATCAATGTTTTTCAATGTTTTGTCAGTAATTAACCTATTCTTTTTCAATGTATTATATGCATCGATATAAGCAATGGCCTTTCAACCCGAATGTAGGGATTGTATACTGCTATTTATTTTAAAAATTTTTTATTCCTTTTTTTTTTTTTAAAGTTATATCAGCTATAGGCCTATATAGTTCTTACTGTTGTGTTTTGAATTTAGTGCTTGAACTTTATAGGCATATGCTTTTGTTTCATTTGTATTTAATTCTTAACCTTTGGAAATGTTTATATTTAGGCCTATATATATATATATAGAGAGAGAGAGAGAGAGAGAGAGAGAGAGAGAGAGAGAGAGAGAGAGATATATATATATATATATATATATATATATAGTATGTGCGTGTAAATATGTATATAAATGTTTAGTATTCTATTTTGTCTGTGATAGTCGGTAGAGCTATGTAAAGCTCATTTATTTGCTTTGTATTGTACACTGTGGCGACTTCAAATAAAATTTACTATCACTCAATGGTCAAAGATTACTTTTAGTCCTTTTTATTTATTTATTTATTTATTTATTTTTTTTTTTTTGTTGTTGGTTGATTTCATGAATTACAAGGTAGACTTTTTAAAATGCTAATTAATATGAAATGCGTAAGATTGATTTCCAATAAAGTTCTTATAACATGATTATCCTAGTTAGTGTTAAAAACTGTAACACATATACAAAAAAAAAATAACAATAACAGGTTTAAATCTAAGTGATTATGCATGATTTGTGAAATTTTTATGGTGATGGCTGCAGTAGAAATATTGTTATCACTGCTTTAAAAATTGTATTATTCAATGAATTATATAATGAAAATAAGCAGTGCAGAAAAAACTTTTTATCCTTGAGTGTGCGATAATCTCGGTCGAAATTCAGCTCGGATACATCGATAATCTTTACATATTTACCTATTATACACATTTTCTTATGATTCCATCGAAAATTTTTACATAATTACCTATTATACACATTTTCTTATGATTCCACACACACACACACACACACACATACACACACCTAACGTATAAAACAATCTAGAAGTAGGGCAACCACTGCAGCTCTATGGAGCGCCAAATTAACATAAACTCAAATAATTGAAGATATCTTCAATTATTTGAAGATATCATCAATTCATTTGATGCGCGCAACAATTTAATTAAAGATCTCTTCAAATAATTAATGATATCAACAATTGAATTGATGCGCGCTACAATTCAATTGAAGAGAGCAATAATTGATATAATGCGCGCATTAAATCAATTGATGAGTGCAATAATTGAATTGATGCGCGCATTAATTCATTTGATGAGAGCAATAATGGATTTAATGCGCGCATTAATTCAATTATTGCTCTCTTCAATTGAATTAATGATATCTTTAATTCATTTGAAGAGAGCAATAATTCTTTTAGAGAGAGCAATTAAATAATTAAAGATATCTTCAATTCAACATATCCACAATTGAATTAATGATCTCTTTAATTGAATTGTTGCTCTCTTTAAAAAAATTGATGCGCGCATTAATTCCTTATACAAAAGCATTGTAAATAATTAAAGATATCTTCAATTGAATTAAAGAGATCATCAAATTATTTATACCGAGCTCTAAATCAATTATTGCGAGCAATATTTCTACGAAATTAATGCTCTCATCAATTGAATTGAAGAGAGCAATATTTGAATTAATGCGTGCATCAAATCTATTATTGCTCTCATTAATTCAATTGATGCTCTCATCAATCGAATTGAAGAGAGCAATAATTGAATAAATGCGCGCATTAAATCAATCATTGCTCTCATTAATTCAATTGATGCGCGCATTAATTCAATTGATGAGAGCAATAATTGAATTGAAGCGCGCATTAATTCATTTGATGAGAGCAATAATTGATTTAATGCGCGCATTAATTCAATTAAAGAGAGCAATAATTGAATTGATGATATCTTCAAATAAATGAAGATATCTTCAATTATTTGAGTTTATGTTAATTTGGCGCTCCATACAGCTCTCAACTTCATCATACTCAGTCGGTTTTGTGATATTCTTATTATAGTACTACTTTTTCTCAATCTAATATAATTAGATTGAGATTTTCTATACTTAGTCTTTATATATATATATATATATATATATATATATATATATATATATATATATATAACTCTAAACACTTCATATTTTACTTCGAAAAAAGAGATATATTCGAAAAAAGAAACTTTATATATATATATATATATATATATATATATATATATTCTGGGTCTGTGGCGACATTGAAAACGCTCAACTCATACGTGATTCCCCAACAGCTCTGAATGCCAAAAAACTAGGAAAAAGTATCCAAACAAACGATGATTTCCATGAAAAACAAATCGAAATACTGGAAGAAATTGTAAATGCAAAATATGATCAAGTTGATGATTTTCGATCCGTCCTAGAAAGTTATGATACCGACAAAATTTTTGCAGAGAGTACATATGATGAATTCTGGGGTACTGGACTTGACAGAGAAGGAACTGATCACACCAACCATCTAAAGTGGCCAGGAAAAAACCAGATGGGCAACATTCTTATAAATATCAACAAAGCAAAAAAAAAAAAAACAATCGCATCACTCTCAATCTCAATCGGTTACCAGAACCCCCCAGTCAACGACACAGATAAACATCACACAAATGTTAACCAGTGTCCATAATCCAGAAAAGAAAACAAACAATAAAAAACCTCAAAGCCAGGCTTCTCGCTCTCCTTCGACTCATCGGACATCACGTAATTCTGCAAGAAATGCCAGACAAAATTGCGATTCAAGACAGCAAAGTCGCGATGGACAAAGCCGACGAGATCTCCACTCCAACGACAAAGGGTAAAGTGTACATTACAGGTATAATTATCCCAGATAATTTTGAACCGAATCGTCTAAAGGACTATGTTTTGTATTTACGGAATGATCATTATTATTTTTTCTTGTCTTCGTGTGAAAAAATTGAATATTTTTTACAATATATAGCAATGAAAGATTCAAGAATTTCTATTATAACACATGAACTTATTTGATATTATATCAGTAAATGTCCGAGGTATAATCTCGGACGAAAAAAGAATAAAACTTTATGATTGGTTAAGAGACACTAAAGTTGATATTGCATTTCTACAAGAAATATAATGCAAGATGGTTTTGAAAATCTTATCACTGTTTCAGCGAATCACAATTTAGTAAAGGAGTATCTATATTATTTAAAAAAGATTTGAATATTGATATACTAGAGAAACATATAACGATAGACGGAAGAAGATTATATTTAAAGGTAAAAATAGATGATGATATTTTTTCTTTGTTAAACATTTATGCACCAAACAACCCCAAAGAGAGATGTATTTTTTTCTCAAAATTGCATAATTTCCTAGATAAGAAAATATCAGAAGAGAGTTTTATAATATGTGGAGATTTCAATTGTAATTAATAGAGAATACACAGGATCCAAGTTCTAGAAAACTAAACAAAATATTAACCTCATTAGATATATTTGATTCATGGAACAGTAAGCACCCGGATTTAAACGGCTATACATGGTGCAATTCAAACGACATTCTTTGTTGCAGAATAGATTATGTGTTTATAAGAAAAAATTTCATATATGATTTAGAAAACATTATCATAAGTAAAATTCCAGGCAATGTAGCTAAAAAGAGAATATCGGATCACAGAGTACTAAAACTACTATTTAAAACAAATCATAACGAAAGAGGAAAAGGACACTGGGAATACGCAAGATCGTAAATACCGAGTTAGCGGAACTCTCTTGTAAAGAAGTCCGGAAAAGCATGTCGATCTTGGGCATTTTTTGTTTATTCAAAACATGGCATCGGAAGACGATTAAACCTCCATGTGCTTTCCACAATTAAAAGCATCTTTAAATGAAAGGTGTGTAAAAACGTCTGGATACAGGAAAAATGAACTTCTGAATTTAGCTCGCGAAGCTATATATTTTGACGCAAGCTCTTCTCAGCTTTGGGAATTTCCTGGCTGATAGCAGTGGGGAAAAATCCACCACATTTCCATTAAAATATATCAGTTGTGGATATTTCTGCGTATTATGTTTCTTTCGTGAATCATTACTAATCTACTGCAATGTAATGATAGTACACCATTGTTAAAATCGGGTGAATCCACGACAAAAGTTGCAGAACTGGGCTTATTATTTACCAACATGCCCAAATTCTCGCATACTCTTGGTCTCGCGAGACTTTAAAAGGGGAAAGTAAAATTTAAAACCAAGACGGAAAAAGTAGTCGCGATCTTGCGTATTGAATAACTTTCATCTAAAAGATTTAGAATATAAAATGGGAATTCAAAACCTGATTACTGAAATAAAAAATGGCGACTCAGAACCACGAGATAAATGGGAATTATTCAAATTAAAAGCTCGAGACTTTTCTATTCAATAAATGAAAGAATTAGAAATTTAGAAAAAGAAATAAATGATATTGAGGAATCAGACTATCAAAATATTGATATGAATAGAAAAAGAAATATCGAGGCAGAGTTAGACAGCCTATATAACAAGGAATGCCAAGGTGCTTTTATACGATCAGGATCCAAATGGATAACTGAAGGTGAGAAATGTACGAGTTATTTCTTATCTTTAGAAAAAAGTAGACAAAAACAAAGTGTTATAAAAGATTTAAAAAATTGACAACAAAGACATTTCAAAAACTAGCGACATAATGTATGCCATGTGCAATTTCTATGAAAATTTATATTCTTCCCAAAACATATCGGATGACGAAAATTGATGACTACTTACAATCTGTTGAATTAGGAAATGAAATGAGTGATAATGACATACAATTATGTGAAGAACTTCCATCACTTGAAGAATCCACAGAAGACGTTAATAATTTAAAACTAAATAAATCACCTGGTTTAGATGGCTTAACAAATGAATTTTACCAGTGCTTCTGGAAGTATATCAAAGATTTATTCTATGACACACTAAAAAATATCTATAAAAATAATCAACTAAGCTATACACAGAGATTAGCTGTAATTTCTCTAATCTTTAAAAAAGGAGATACAAAAGATTTGAAAAACTATAGACCAATAAGTTTAACAAACACTGATTATATAATTATAGCATTTATATTTGCAAAAAGACTACAAAAGGTTTTAGATAATCTGATAAATAAAAACCAGGTCGATATATTGAAGAGAATGCTAGACTAATTCTAGTCATTTTAGAATACTGCGAAGAATCAGCTAATGAAGGAATTTTGTTATTTGTAGATTTTGAAAAAGCTTTTGACTCTGTCGAATGGAATTTTATGTTCAAAACATTAAAGCTGTATGACCCGATGTTCATGTATTATTTTTGTACATAATTACTTTAAAGCAGATTAATTACTTTATAAAGTTATTAACTTCCCCTTAATTACATGCTTAAAAACATCTGCATGTAAAAGAAAACAGTGCGAATATTATTTAGAAAGTAAATATAGTGGCTACATATATAAATCATCCCATAATAGACGTCTATGAATAGACCCACGCGCTTCAGGGGAATCCCAACATGATGTATTAACTCATACGCAAATGTCTAGTTTTAAGGCTGAAAGAGCGTAAAACAACGAATTACTAAGAGGCATTTGATATTTTTATTTCTATTAAACTTATGGTACGGTACTGTAATAACAAAATACACAGCTTTACACAAATAAGACCACCGTTTGAACTGGTCACGTGACTGTCACTTGAAATGGCAGAGTGACGCGGTTATTTGTAAACATCGATTTAAAATCAAATTATTTGGGTTAAAACAGGTGAAATAATTTATAATAGGTCGTACAGTCTCTTAACTACATACGTGCGATGATTTAATAGCGTTTTTACGAGATGGAAAAAAATATTGTAATTCGGACCATACAGCTTTAACAAAATTCAAATTTAAAGAAAATTTTCTAAAATGGATTAAAATATTATATACAAACCCAATAATTAGATTTAAAAATAATGGTTGGATATCTAAAACCTGCAACATGAAACGAGGGATACGACAGGGATGTCCAATTTCTGCGATATTATACCTATTTGTAGCTGAAATCCTGGTTATGAAACTAAAAAAGAATAAACAAATGTTTGGAACAAAAACCTCTTAATTTGGCGAGGAAATAAAACATGCTCACCATGCAGATGATCTCACTTTATTTTTAAAAAACATTAATTCAATGAATAAAGCTTTGAAAGAATTAAAAATATTCTGTAAAAATGCAGGATCTAAAGTGAATATTAATAAAACAGAATGCATATTAACTGGTACTTTAAAAGACACAACAAATGAAATGTTTGGTATAAAAGTAAACACTGAGTCTTTACGATGTTTAGGAATATACTTAGGAAATAATAAAAAAGAATGTTACCGCAAAAACTGGATAGATAAATGTGAAAACATGGAAAAACTCATTGAAACATGGAAAAAAAGAAAATTAACAATCTTTGGAAAGAAAGAAATCATAAATACCTTAGGTACTAGCAAATATATTTACATAACATCTGTATTACCAATTCCAGGAACTGATATTTTAAAACGAATAAACAAAAGCATTTTTAACTTTATTTGGAGTACAAAAGACGGAATAAAAAGAAAAACTATAATAGGTCCAGTAAATGAAGGAGGAATAGGTGTTATTGATATAATCCTTAAATTTCAAGCACTTAAAGCTGTATGGGTATCAAGACTTATCAAAAATGATAATCAAAATACTATTAAAAAGCATATAGAAAGCACACTCAGAAGTCAAAATACAGATATTGAATATGTCATTAAAATGAATTCTATAGATATTAAAGATTTTAATGCTTTTGACAATCTGCCAGTGTTTTACAAAGAAGTATTTATATACTTTAACAAATGCAAAAAATTAAAACCGTTAAGTACAATGAACACATCCGAAATACTCCAAGAGTCCATATGGTATAACAGACATTTTACATACATGGGAAGACCGATATTATTCACGAATTGGGTGAAAAGCGGGATAAAATACGTGAAAGACCTATTTATAGAACATGAATTCAAAACAATCAATGATGTAAAAAGTACATTAAGTTGTAGAGCTAACTATATATGTGAATATAAGGTTGTTAAATCAGTCTTCAAAAATCTAATTGAAAAACTAAAAAATCAGGCAAAGTTTGTTAACATAAAAAATAAAAGAACAATTCTTATTTCATAAAAACGAGATAATATAAGATGTAAAATCTTTTATGAAGTTTTATTAAGAAGTAAATTTATATATCCCATGTATCAGAAAAAATTCCAAACTGAATATGAAATAAACCAAGAAGATTGGAAACAGATATATATTCAAAAAATCAAATTTGCAAAGTAAATTTTATTTAAAGTCGGCACTATATACATTCAACATGTCAAACACAAGCTCTGTAGAGCTTTTTAACCGACTATGTGGTTGCAATGTGGTTGAGAATATATATATACTTACAATCTGTTGAACTAGAAAATGATATATATATATATATATATATATATATATATATAAATGGGGCAGTATCTCCAGCAAAAATGTAGTATTGATGATACAGTTTATGAGCGAATTGCGCACGAAGTAAATCTAATCTCCAATACAATGAATAATTAAATCACAGCTTTTAAAATACGATAGATAACTCAATTGTCATTTAAGTTAAATGAAAGTTGTTATTTTCCAACTCTGACCATTGTCACATTGTTTGTTATTTTTGTTAATTGCCATTTATCGGAGATTACAGCTCTCGGAGATATTAGACAAGCACCCAACCCTTAACAGCTTGGGAACAATTCTGGAGCAGGACATACAAATATCAGAGTACTTAATGATCGGAAATACAAGCGATGTGCGATATAATAACCAAATTACACCACAGCGAGCGCTGATTGGTCAACGTCGTGATTACACGGGGCAACAATTACACCTCTTGAATTTCATTGGCTGTCGACTCGACAAGTCTACGTAGAATCCAATATATATATAGAAAAGTCACTGGATAATCCATATACCAAAAAATCAGTACCAAGATGGAATCCTCGCAAACATATGAGCCACTCGAGCTTTTTGTCGACACTTCTTTGGAGTATGAAATTGATAGGTCTCGTTTTCCTGGAATCGATAATGGTCAGCCCATGTTGTTAATCCACTTACCAACCGACTGTCCCTGTAGGCGGACAGAATCAACCTTTACTGACCATGAACTCTATAGACTCATTGACACCCTGGAGGGAATGACATCAGACGAAGAACAACCTTCTACACTCGACTTTTCAAACACGTTTTTGATGACGTCACCTGACATGATTCCCTGGCTGTACAGCTCTCCGTCAGACAGACTGTTTCCAGACGAACACGCTGTAGACACGACGTTACCGAGTCCGGACTTTCTTTCCGACATCTTAACAACTCTCCCATCCTTCTCGTCTTTCCCGGAAGCCGACCTAAGTGGTCTATGGGACAACCAGTTCTATCCACATCTCAACAAGACAGAGGAATGGTTAGACGAGTGCTTCTTGAATGACGTACCTGGTACCAAGAGGAAACGCAGACATTCTACAGTCCACGAAGAATTTACAAAGCGACGGAAGATCGAGCCTTCCCTGGTAACAGAGATTCTGGAGGCCGAGGCAGAAATCCGAATGGGGTTATGAACACTGGGGGGAAAAGCCCGCAATTTTATAGAGTCTAGTTGCTTCGAATGAATTCGTGACATTTACAATCCAATACAGTGCTATTAAAACACGATAGTGCTTGAAATTTAATACTCTTCGTTATTAGATGTTATACTAATATACTAACACCTACATGTTTGTACATATGTATTTACTGAATGCACAACCTTTTTTTCTTCAAAATACACAAGGGTATGAACTGGAACGCTTTATGGTTTTGTTATTTATTAAAGGTCAGTTTAATAAGATACATATTTATCAAGATCCCGGAGTGGAGCATACACGCTTCTGCGAGGTTCCGTGAAGCGGACGTCAATAAGATGGCCCCGTACCGTCACAGATATTTCATACAAATACGCAGCTCCTAAGCAGGTTTTTCACCAAAATTTTGAAAGTTCGGGATATTTTCTATCAAACTTGCCATGTGTATATATCCCCGAATTAATCATATTTCATACAAAAATGCAACACTCTTAAGTTTTTTTAACAAAGAGTTGAAAGTTTGGGGTACTTAATTTCTTTCAAATCTACGAGTAGTTGGCATATTGAACTAACCAAATCCCTCGTACAAACATTCAGTTCCTTGAGGTTTTCGCGAAAACTTGAAATTTACGATACTAGTCTACATGTATATATAGTAGCTGATTTCCTTCATCGTAATATCTAATGTTTGATGTATAAAGGTCTGAATTAAATATGCATGTAATGCAAATCCACAGCCACCTAAAAATTTCAAAAGGAATCCGATTTGCAAATTCTGACATACCCCTTTCCCCCATCTACACACGTTTTTCAAAAGAAATCCGAACGTTAAGGTTGTTTTCCCTGTCAAAATTGATATTACCAGAGTTGTGGCATGTTTTAGAACTGTTATTATCTCTCCTCCCTGACTAATTATTTCGTTGAAACAAATTCTTTATTTCTTGAAGATAGATCAACCCTCGTGTGATATCATAGTTATGGGGTTTTTTCTTCTTCAATATCCTGTATTAATTAAATTAAACTTTGCACACGATAGAAATATATCTTTCAGAAGAAGTTTATTCACTTGGTATAATTAAAAAAATTGGTAAACTATTGATAGTGAAAATTTTTATATTTTCCATAGATAATCAATTATTTATAATCTTCAAAAAAATGTTGTCAAGGGTAACAACGCCTATACTGGTATTTCCTCTACTGTATGTCTATTATACAATGTTTTCCCTAATATCCACAAATAATTTCTACATATTTATAAACATGCAGTTTTTCTACACTGTTAACACTTGTCATTTTAACATGCTTTCATTTATTTTTATTATTCTGTTTTACTAAAATGTGTGATTTTCTTATATTGATCTATACTTCTGTTTTTGTATGTCTGGGATCTTAAAAATGTGGCAACATACACATTTTCTTCGGGTATTAATCAAAGTAAACTATATTGAGTGGAAATTAATACAGTTTTTCCACTTTCAACCATTATTCTTGTTATTGATACGTCACATGAGGGCGGAACTACCTTAAAGCCATCAAATCGATGCACAGGTTTCTCCACAAGACTGTACAGTGATCCCCAGTTATAACGCCAACATTTGTACCTCGGCAATTTTGGAGTTATAACGGGGTGGCATTATATCGGAGGAGGGGGTATGTATACAGCTGTCATAAGAAATCAAGCAAATTTTATCTACTACATCGTGCTTTGAATGCCTGGATAATCCCGGCGTCCATTGGTCGTAAATGACTCGGAATGGTAGGGGTATTTAATGATTTCCAGTTTTTGTTTTATGTCCAACACGCTTAGACTTCGGTGTGTCCGCCATATTCAGATTTCAAAAACAATACTGCATATTTGAACTCAGTTGATTGTAATTTACATAACTAATTATCTGCTCCGAACTTGGACACCTTGAGGACTCATGGCGGATAATTGCTTAAGCCTGCTCACTGAAATTTTCCTGCCGTTGATTGGCGATGATTAGCGGGTGTGATTATAAAGGAAATTTACCAAATTGCACCTGTAAATAGGATGGCGGTATGCGGGGGATGGCGCTATAATGGGGTTTTACATAGCGAGGAAAAGGAAATTTACCAAATTGCACCTGTAAATAGGATGGCGGTATGCGGGGGATGGCGCTATAATGGGGTTTTACATAGCGAGGAAAACGGGACTTTGAACCTTTTTGGCAATATGTGGGGATGGCATTATAACGGGGGGCAATATAGCGGGGGGTCAGTATTATAGGTATATAAACTCATTCAAACACGGTAATTTGTTCATTGCAGCTGGCTATCAGTAGTTATAGCATCTATTCCTCATAGTAACTGGTTACTACTAGGTAGTTTTTCTTATTTTAAGTAACTGATTACTAGTAGGTAGGTTTTCTCATTTTTAAGTAACTGGTTACTAGTAGGTAGATTTTCTCATTTTTAAGTAACTTGTTATTAGTAGGTAGGTTTTCTCATTTAAGTAACTGATTACTAGTAGGTAGGTTTTCTCATTGTAAGTAACTGATTACTAGTAGGTAGGTTTTCTCATTGTAAGTAATTGGTTACTAGTAGGTAGGTTTTCTCATTTTAAGTAACTGATTACTAGTAGGTAGGTTTTCTCATTGTAAGTAACTGGTTACTAGTAGGTAGGTTTTCTCATTGTAAGTAACTTGTTACTGATAGGTAGGTTTTCTCATTGTAAGTAATTGGTTACTAGTAGGTAGGTTTCCTCACTTTAAGTAACTGATTACTAGTAGGTAGGTTTTCTCATTGTAAGTAACTAATTACTAGTAGGTAGGTTTTCTCATTGTAAGTAACTGGTTACTAGTAGGTAGGTTTTCTCGTTGTAAGTCACTGGTTACTGGTAGGTAGGTTTTCTCATTGTAAGTAACTGGTTACTAGTAGGTAGGTTTTCTCATTATAAGTAACTGATTACTAGTAGGTAGGTTTTCTCATTGTAAGTAACTTGTTACTAGTAGGTAGGTTTTCTCATTATAAGTAACTGGTTACTAGTAGGTAGGTTTTCTCATTGTAAGTAACTGGTTACTGATAGGTAGGTTTTCTCATTGTAAGTAACTGGTTACTGGTAGGTAGGTTTTCTCATTGTAAGTAACTGGTTACTGGTAGGTAGATTTTCTCATTGTAAGTAACTGGTTACTAGTAGGTAGGTTTTCTCATTGTAAGTAACTGGTTACTAGTAGGTAGGTTTTCTCATTGTAAGTAACTGGCTACTGGTAGGTAGGTTTTCTCATTGTAAGTAACTGATTACTAGTAGGTAGGTTTTCTCACTTTAAGTAACTGATTACTAGTAGGTAGGTTTTCTCATTGTAAGTAACTGGTTACTAGTAGGTAGGTTTTCTCATTGTAAGTAACTGATTACTAGTAGGTAGGTTTTCTCATTGTAAGTAACTGGCTACTGGTAAGTAGGTTTTCTCATTATAAGTAACTGGCTACTGGTAGGTAGGTTTTCTCATTATAAGTAACTGATTACTAGTAGGTAGGTTTTCTCATTGTAAGTAACTGGTTACTAGTAGGTAGGTTTTCTCATTATAAGTAACTGGTTACTGGTAGGTAGGTTTTCTCATTATAAGTAACTGGTTACTGGTAGGTAGGTTTTCTCATTATAAGTAACTGGTTACTGGTAGGTAGGTTTTCTCATTATAAGTAACTTGTCATTGATAGTTGGCTACTTTTTCTACTTACACGTAACTGTCTACTAGTAGCCAACTTTACCGATTATTATTATTACTATTCATTGTTATTATCATTTGATTCATTATTCAAAATAACACGAAAACGGATTGAACCTAGATATAGTTAATTTGTACATTTGTAGAGCTAGATGTTGTAATTGTACATGCCTATCTTTAATTGATTTGAACCTATCTTTAATTGGTTTGAACCTATCTTTAATTGGTTTGAACCTATCTTTAATTGATTTGAACCTATCTTTAAATCGATGTGAACCTGTCCTTTGAAATGATTTAAAGATGAATCAATTGAACCATACGTGTAATTCATTTGAACATAGGTTCAATCATTGAAAGATACGTATAGTTATTTATACCTATATCTAATTCATTTAGACATACTTTAATTAAAATATTTGGAGATAGATACAAATACTTGAAATACTTGAACATATGTTAATTTGGCGTTATATAGAATCATCCCTGTAAACGCGAAACCCTTAACCCGAATGCGATCGGTAATGCGGGTGCAGTTATGCAGAACGACAGTTTGATATCGGGTAAATTTGGATGTTATTCAAATGCCAATGCGTTATCTAGTTTAAAATTTTACAAGATATAAATTAGAGTATATTAGGGTCAATTTATCAGACTTACACCTTTTGTCCCTCACCGCAACGCGGAAGGGGGCATAGAAATACCGGTGTTCGTGCGTCCGTCCGTCCGTCCCACTTCACTGTGTGGACGTAACTCCCCAGAAACCGCTCAACGGATTTTGTTCATATTAAATAGAATTGATAGTCACCATGTGTAGTTGATCATATTACGCCGCCATTTTTTTTTTAATTTGTACATGCTACACTATAGGAACACGTTGTGGACGCAACTCCTCCGAAACCGCGCAACGGATTTTGTTTAAATTTTGTAGGATTGTTAGTCACCATATGTAGTTGATCATATTGCGCCGTCATTTTGATTCGACAAATTTTACAGGCGTTATGGGACTTTTGTGCTTAACTTTTTTTTTGCGGCGGTGGGGGACATAGCTACGTGTAGCAATCCTGTTAAAATCAAAAGAAGTTGTTCCCACAAATTTTAGTGTATATGTAATCCATTTAATCGGCAGGGTTCCAAATTCTGAAATTTCTTGCCATCAAATCACTTATTTTTGTAATGGTTCACATAGTTGCAAAATCAAATTGATTTTACGAATCAAGATAAAATAAACTCCACCCTACCCACCCGGGCTATCATTTGGACAACTTGAACTCACTAGCAGAGGATGCTTACAAATCAATATGACCCCTGCTGTTCTTGTGGTTTTAAAAAAAAGATAATTTAAATTTATCCCTTGGCGTAATGTAAAACGCGATGTCTGCATGTTTACATGCCCTACTCCCATTCCTTTTAAAGATTTTCGAGAAATTGCTACCACACAGAATAAAGTGTCACGTTCTTTTAGCTATAGAATTCCCAAACATTCAAAAGCAGGGATTCCAACAGAAACTCGGCTGTCTCACTACATCTTTTAACTTAAAAGAAACTATACATCACGATACAGAACTTGGTATATGTCGTTTTCTTGGATACACAGAAGGCATTCGAAATGGTGTTGAGACATGGTCTTACGTATAAGCTTAACCGCCTGGGAGTTTCTGGTCGTCTATGGACCATTATTGGTCCCGTTGTAGTAAACCACACTAACTACAATTGGTTTCCTGTTTCTCAAGGGGTTCGTCAAGGAGGAATACTCTCAGCATTCCTTTATTTGGTGTTTATCTGTGACCCGCTTTACGAAATTCAAAACCAGGACCCCAATATGGGTATTTACAACATTGCTACATATACATAATGTAGTTCCAATCCTGCTCTCGTGGACGACATTTCCTGCATTGCGTTATCTCCTTCTGCTATCCAGAAGATTCTCACTACACCATCTGTCTATTCCACAAACTGGAGATTTAAATTCAACGCAGATAAATCTATAGTGTTCTTTGATTTACTCCGCCATCTGCTAAAAATGACGATTGTTCCTTATGGTTTCTCGGCACTGAACCTGTATTTATCTAAAACATACAACCATCTAGGGATTCTTCTTCAATCAAAACTTGTCCATGCTAAGAAAATTGCCAACGCGTGCAGGAAAGGTCGACAAGCTTACTTTGCTCTCAAAATACAAATACGAGATTTCCAAACTCTTGGTACTCTTCAACATTTTATTTGCAAACATGCAATGATCCGACATCTGTGAAACCTTACTTTTCATCTGAAACAGACCAAAGAAAACTCCAATTTTGTGGTAGGTTATGTGAGTTGGATACCAAACCCTTACCAGGAGGTTATTTCTACACCGACTTTTTTCTTACACACAGTCTCCCGTGTTATCGCTTTACTCTTCAGGTATAACCTCCACCACCACCTCTTACTCTATCTACAAGATGGTTACTTTCCTCCAAAGTGCCTATATATGGAAAAGAAGTGTCAAAGTAGCAACCACAGATTTTCATCGACCCTCAAGACGTCAACGGATGCTCTCAGATCCTTCGTTCCTCCAATTCAATAGCATTATAGGCAGGAAGGCATCCGCAAGCTATCTGGAAAATTCCTTCTAACGTCAATGAAATTGAAGTTTGTAAATTTATTACCAAAGTATGGACTTTTTCCATCGTCTCAAGCCACGGTCCGGAGTCCGCATATAGCTCTCTCCTACCAGACGGAAGAGGATCGTACATATTGGCCGTGGTTAAATTTGCGATGATGGACTTTTCCTTACTCTCCTCCGAAATCTGGTCTCATATGTGGTAACAATTTCACAAACATTTTGAACACACCTCAACCCCTTGTTTAGGAGCAGTCGTTATCGGAGATGGTTGGTGGAATACGGTGATTGACCACGACATTTTCCTTAGTGCCGAACTTTGCGGTCTCTGTCCTCAGGACCTTTATCCTTTTCTATGAGGTGCTAGAATACTCATTAACACTATCTCTCGTTATGACGGATCCAGCTTGCATATTCTTAACTTTCGCCTACTAAAGGATGTTGCAGCATGGTACAACAGACAGTTGCGTCATATATGACCATAGTAAACTACATGCCCCCCTCCCCCCTATTGCCTATCAACTGTACAACGCTCTAGTCTGCAACCTTCTTACCATCGTCTGTATTTTGTAATTAATGCACACACGTTGTCTCCTTTTTTAAAAGCTCACCTGAGCTGAAAGCTCATGTGAACTTTTCTGATCGCCTGTTGTCCGTCTGTAAATTTTTACATTTTCGACGTCTTCTCCAGAACCACAGGGCCAATTAAAACTAAACTTGGCCAAAAGCATCCTTGGGTAAAGGGCTTTTAAGTTTGTTCAAATGAAGGGCCATGTCCCCTTCAAAGGGGAGATAATCACAAAAATGCAAAAATAAGGCGGGGCCATTTAAAAATCTTCTTATCAAAAACCATTAGGCCAGAAGAGCTGAAATTTACATGAAAGCTTCCTGACATAGTGCAGATTCAATTTTATTCAAATCATGGCCCCCGGGGTAGGATGGGGCCACAATAGGGATCGAAGTTTTACATAACTAATAGATAGGAAAAAAAACATTTAAAATTTTTCTCCTTAAGAACCATTGGGCCAAAGAAGTTTACATTTGCAAGAAAGCTTCCTGACATAATGCAGATTCAAGTTTGTAAATATTATGGTCTCCAGGGGCCAAAGTAGGGGGTCAAAATTTTACATACAAATATATAGGGAAAATCATTAAAAATCTTCTTCTGAAAATTTATGTTTACATGAGAGCTTCCTGACATAGCGTAGATTCAAGTTTGTAAAATTCATGGTCCCCGCATCTTCCCAAGTCAAGGGTTTCTGATCCGCTCCTCTCCTCACACGTTTGTGAGGAGAGGAGCGGATCAGAAACCCTTGACTTGGGAAGATGTGGTTCCCGGGAATAGGTTGGGGCTACAATAGGGATGAAAGTTTTACATGCGAATATATAGGAAAAATCTTTAGATACGAGCCAAGGTGACTTAAGTGAGCGATGTGGCCCATGGTCCTCTTGTTTTCTTTGTTCATTTCTAATGATATGTATTTTCATATCTACATGTGTAATGTTCTGATAATTTGAGTTCTTTATTGTTCGTGTAATCTCCCATGGGAGGAAATAAAGAATGAATGATGTTAAACATTAAAAATATACAGTATACTAATTTAATGTTGACAACCAATATTGGACCTTCTGAATGCAAGGATAAGAGCAATATTTAACCTTAATTCTGTGTTATGCAAACAAAGACTCGAGTCTTCTTATGTTTACAAACAAACCACTGAAATGTTTATTTTGTAATTTAAAGCATCTTAATTTTGTACAGTCACAAAAACTTTTAAATGGGACATACTTGAAATGTGATATATAATAAACTTAGATCGATATCCATTTATTTTGAAAACTTCGTAAACAATAACTCACCTTAGTCTTACAATATGAGATATGAATTAGTATTGATTATGATATGAAGCTGGAACAGCTGCATTGAACTACTCGATCGAGTCACCCAATACAATTCAATTCAATTCAATTTATTGATTCACCAAACATGTTGGCATACAATCACGGTAAACAAAATGAGATATATGATAATACAAGTACAAACAGTTCATATACATATTTGAATATATATACATACATATACGCATATACATTATAAATACACACATACATACCCCACATGTACAGGTGACATATTTAACTGTATATATGTATGCAATTTAGTATTGTATATATAATATTAGTAATATAATTATAGCACTCTATTTTCGTGCGCAATTCAAAACATTCAAATAAAAATTGACAGGGTTGCATAGTACTTTACAATTGTTTTCCTTTGATATATCATCATTTGAATTATAGATGTTTAAAGGATAATATTCTTTCTTATATTTATAGAGGGCGAAGCCCTCTCACGGCCCGAAGGGCCGTGAGAGCGGAGCTCTCCCTATAGGTAACACGTATATACATGTTTAAAAGGAAAATATAGGAAAACAATGAAAAATTAAACCATACCTATGGAACTTGAAAATTTTGGTACTAATGGCGTCGACTCGAATACTATCGCGTGGACATGTATTTCTCCATTTTGAATCTCGTCTACCCTAGTTCACGTCGTTCTGAGATGTTACAAAAATTCGTAAAAGCATGCAAATCTTATTTTCTTAATCATATATAATCACTCCACCATTAAAGCAATGTTTGTTGTGGTTCAGACGCTATGTTTGTAAATTTGCTAAAATACGACGCTGAATATGACGTCACAATGTACTGTTTACATCAGTTGCGTTATATTTCCCGCGTTCAATATATAGGCGGATCAAATCCTGTTAACTTCGGGTTGTTTTTGGTCTGTTTTGGATATAGATACTAATACCAAAACTTGTTTGCTTCGCCCTCAAACACGGTCACGCCGTAAAACATATTACATAAAGAGTCAAATAAAAAGTGTAACTCATCTTCAACAGTAGTTTGACAAAACTGACATAAACGACGTTGTTTTGGGATACTTGGTTTTGAATATCTATCAGTTTCTAAAGGGTGAGCAGATATCCTTAGCTTTGTTAATTTAGAGCGTACTACTTTTGCAATTGGAAATTTCAAATAGTATTGTAATTCATAGTTCTTCATAATTTTACTGTAGAAGAGTAATTTCCCACGTTTAGAGAATTCAGTGTTTTGAAGTTGCATGTTAATATTATCAATATAGTAATTCTTCAAGTAATTGTAAAATGTGTTTGCATGGAAGATTTAGTTTATTTCTTAATTTTTTATTTGTCCCAGCCAATTTCCCTGTATGCCAATTTCCCTGTATGCCAGTATCATAAACGTTATCGTCTTCCAATTTGGCAGCCAGAAGTACTGGATTTTTAATACCATTTTCATCACCACAGCTTTTTAGTCTTTTGTAATATTTAAACATAGAGAGGAGAGCATTAAAGCAGATGGGAAATGTTATATAGTGCACTCAAATCAGAACAATATTTTAGGGTATCCAAAATCTAAACACAATTGGTGTCATATAGAATAATTCTAAAATTTTCTGTTTTGCGTTATAAGTTAAAAAAAAACCACATGACGCTATATTAACGTACGAGTTACTAATAAACGAACGTACCGAAATTCAGTGCGAAATGAATAAAGATGGCAGCCTCCTTAGAAGAACCTGTCGTGCTAGCCGATGATATAAAAGACCACACTATTCTATATGTAAACGCTTCCTGCACTGAAGGAAACGTAATCGTGACCCAAAATCCAAACTTGATAAACATTTACAAGGTACATTTGTTTTTCATGTGGGATAAACAGTTAACTTATATCCAGAATTTCCTCCAAATGATTTGCGACTAGTATGTTCTATATTTGCACTATGGTTGTGTATATAGAAATTATTACCTGGATGGTGCACGATGATCGTATGTATATGGCACTCACTAGACCTTCACACCACATACTGTTACTTTCGCATTTAAAACATGGATGACACAGTCACACTTCACCCTGCTTTTAAAAGGAATGCCCCCCCCCCTCCTTTTATTTAACACATTCACACTTCTCTCTTTTCCCTGTTGTTTTCCTTTCCGTTAGCGTCAGAATAATAATTCTTTTTATTGTTTATTTGTATTCCCTGGTTTTAAATATGACAATATTGCTACCAGAAGTATGAATCAGCTGTTGGGGTAAAATGGGAACATGGTAATATGTCTTACAGCGTGACCGTGTTTGAGGGCGAAGCAAAAAATTTTGGTATTAGTATCTAGATCCATAACAGGACAAAAAATGTTCCGAAATATTAGCACCTAAAGTGTGAGGACAGGGCTCAATCAAAGCATTCTAACGTTAGACATTTTTGATCCACCTATTCATTGAACGCGGGAAACGCTATGCAACTGATGTAAACAGTGCATTGTGACGTCATATTCAGCGTCGGTGTTTAGCAAATACACAAACATAGGAAACGTTGTGCAATTCACGTTAGTCATATAGTGATTATATATGATTAAGAAAATAAGATTTACATGCTTTTATGGATTTTATGTAACATCTCAGAACGACGTGAACATGGGTATACGAGATTCAAAATGGAGAAATACCAAAATGGAGAAATACATGTCCACGCGGTAGTATTCGAATCGATGCCATTGGGACCAAAATTTTCAAGTTCCAATTAAACATGTATATACGTGTTACCTATAGGGAGAGCTCCGCTCTCACGGCCCTTTGGGCCGTGAGAGGGCTTCACCCTGTAATATTTAAATAGTGAATATTTTGCATCTAAATAATTCTTGAATATTTACTGATAATGCATTTACAATGTGTATTCATTATCTAGACCTATTTTTACCTTTCTTGCTTTTTGATATATAGCAAACTTCAGAGATACCAAGTTGAAACATCTTGTAATGGATTGTATACTGCACTAAATACCTATAGTATTCAAATATTCTAAAATAGAATTTTGAAATGTAATCACCAGGATAATGTTACTCACAAATGTATAGCAATACAACAGTGTATACTGGGCTTACTAGATACAACACATTTTTACAATATGATTTTATTTTGGTTTACACAGTGAATGCAATTTATGTATTAGTATGGATAACAGGTACTAATTGTTGATTTTGCCAGATCCTTAAATTCCCGTCATCAACTTTTTTGGTCACCTGATTCATTTAGGTGACCTATTGCGATTAATGATTGTCCGTCATCTGTGATGCGTTAACATTTGAACGTGATAAACTTTTTCTCTAAAAGTATGTGGCCATATTTCATCAAATTTGGTATGGAACATATTTGGGATAAAGGGAACTAAAACTGAATTTTATGGTCACTGCTCCCATAGAGCCTGAGGGTGGGGTCAAAAATGTAAAAAGAAATTATGCAATCTTTAAAAATTGTCTTCTTAATCTAGGGATGTATAGTAGACAAATTATAATATAGTCATGATGAGCAAGGATGCCTATACCAAATCTGAAAATAAGGGTCAGAGGTTCTAGTGATAGGTTGGGGATTTATGACGTGTTAAGGGAAATGATATAATCACTTTCAAAATCTTTCTTTACCTCTGCACAGCTTGAAGAAAAACTATATGCATAACATGAAGCCCTATAGCAAATTTATGAAGTTCATTACCTTTGGGCCAAAGGTTCATGCACTAGGATAGGAACCTATTGGGTATATGAGGAAAATACATTTTATATTTTGATATCATGTTTTTTAGTTCTATGAATTGTGAAGAAATACTATGAGCATAGTTTTAAAAAATATGTGGAGCTTTCTTTCAAAAGTGTGAAATTCCCAACCCCTTCCCCTTGACCTGAGGTCTGGCTTTAATTAGGACAGGGCCCAAATGAGTATATAGTGAAAATATATTTATTTAACCTTTGAAAATTGTGTTTTCTACATCTGTGTTTTATGAAAATATACTTAATGTATGGTTATGAAGATCATATAGTCCTCTACCAATACTGGAAAACTCCCTACACCTGCATCAGGGGTTCAAGCTCCAGAGCAGAGTTAAACAGTTAAAAGAGTGATGAACATCCTCTTTACTTGGGTGCATTGTGACAAAATACTATATGTATATGGGGACGAAAAGCGTGAAGTCTACTACAACAATTGTGCTCTTCATGATCCCATGACTAGTTACCGAGGATTCTGGGAGTGACAATCATTTAGTGAAAATACAGTACATGAATTTTTGAAAATGCTCTTTTACTCTTGGACATGGAAAGCCACATCATTTAATTATGTTTTTAGAATAGAAAAACAAACAGTTTCTCCCATCAAAAAGCTTGAATTAACGTTTTTGAAAAGGTGCCGCGAGTAGGTAGGAATACATATCTAACAATGAAAACAACAACAAAACGGCATGGCTGTGCATTCGGGTCAGGTAGTTACTATGCAGAATTAAATGGATTATATGCCAAATTAAAGGTGCAATGGTTAAAAGCTAGATTAGATATAAAGGAAGAGAACAAGTAGTGACTGGATTTATGTTGGAAGAGATGTTGAACATTGGTGGTGTCGTAGGAACGGTGGAATGCAACTCGGCTCCATTTCAATATCAAGTAAAAAAGCTCAACACCTCTTCATCTAAAATGCGCTAGTTGACTGAGCCTCATATAACGCAGCAGACGATACATACCGGGAACTCGTGTAATCTGTCTACTTCTACCAGTCAGTGGTCTACGTCATCAAGTTCACTATTCTGCCACGTCATCACTAAGCCTATGTTGTTTCTTTAAATTAATTTGTATTTCATTCGTACAACATTGGTTGTGTTTATTTTTGATAGCAATGAAAAACAAAAATCAAACGAATGCATTTGGTTTATAATACTTGTGTGGAAATTCCCGATCAATAAATAACGCTAAAATTAGAATGGGGAAGATGCATTCCAGAGAAAAGTAGTCCTGTGTGTTTAGTGCAGATGAACTCCAAAGGAATGAGGAATAAAATGAATTTTTCATCCAATCAGCATCATTGTTAAGTCATCACTTTAAAAGTTATTAAATGAGTTACTTAATAACCTTTTTTTTAACAGCTGATTTCAACAGTTCTGTAATAATCAAATTATTAGACTTGTTAGTGTATAGAATTATTCAGTCCTAATCTACATCACAAGGGTTAGCAATATTTAATTATGTAGTACATATATACTACTTTTTTTTCAGATTGATGATCAGAAAGCTCTACAGAGCTGGTCGACTAAACACAATGAGCACATTACAAGTCCAGTGATTTGGAGTGAATTTGACAAGAAATATATCGCGGTGATCAACAAGAAGGTCAGACAGTATTTTATAAATGAATCTTGTTTACAAAATCTGTATTTTCAAATAGGCAATGTTAGATAAAAAGTGAAATAAAAGTTCTAATATAAATCTGATATTTGGTAGATTTGGTTTTGGCATAGTATTATATGTAAAACATCTGTAAATATTAACAATGATTAAAAAAAATGTGAATTCAAAATGCACATTGTCTTGTGTTCCCTTTAATGTAAAGTTCTCTTCAGAAATGCAACACTTTTCTGTTACATTTGGTTGAAATATTGTTTTTTTTTTCATGATTTTTTCCATTTCTGGTACATTTATCTTTTAGACTGTCAGGACTTGGGGAGAAGAAGAACAGGATTTTGAGAAGTCAACCACAAAAAATGTAAATTTTAATAGTTATACCTTTTATTTACATGTCAATAATTACTACATATTGGTAATTGCATTTTAGGTTATTAATCAACATTTTATTAGCTCATCTGAGTTGAAAGCTCAAAGGAGCTTTTTTTGATAAAAAATTGTCTATTGACTGAATGTCGTCTGTAAACGTTTCACATGTTCAACTTCTCAAGCACCCCAATGCCAATTCCAACTTGGCACAAAGCATCCTTGAGTGAAAGGGATGCAAGTTTGTTAAAATGAGGAAACCCACTCTTCTTCCAATGCGAGATTATTACATGTATGTCTCCCCTCTTCCAGGGGGAGACATTGTTTTTGTACTTTCTGTCCTTCCGTCTGTCTGTCACAAAATCTTGTGAACGTTTTTCCTCCTATATGTCTTATCGGATAGACTTGAAACTTTGTACAATGATACATTACCATTTGTAGATGTGCATGTTGTTGGGACGGGAGGATACAATTATTTTCCTAAAGTTATAGTGGATTTAAGAGCAGTGAAGTATGTAAAATAGCTTGTGAACACTTCTCCTATATAGTTTATCTGATAGATTTCAAACTTTGAACAATGCTTCATTGCCATTTGCAGATGTGCATATTGTCAGAACAGGAGGATTCAATTATCTTTCTAAAAGTTAAAGTGGATCTAAGAGGGGTGGAGGATGTTAAAATAGCTTGTAAACACTTTTCCTCTTATATGGTTTATCCGATAGATTTGAGAATTTGTACAATGCTTCAATGCCATTTGTAGATGTGCATATTGTAGGGACAGGATGATCCAATTGTTATCCTTAAAGTTATAGTGAATCTGAGGGGTGGAGGGTGTAAAATAGTATCCTCCTTTATATGGCTTATTGGAGTTCATTATGTATATGTCCCTGCCCATGCTTTCTCCATACCATGCAGTACATAAAGGGGAGGAGGTTTCATTTGGTGCACTTCCAATTTGGGGAGCTGGGGAGACATTTGTTTTTCATAAAAACAATCTCTAGTTAAACAGTATCATTTAGTGAAAAAACAAAAAGGTGGGGTGATTTAAAAATGTGTTTTAGAATCACTGGACCATAAAAGCTATAACTTGCCTAGAAATACCCTTATATAATGAAGATTCTGTAAAGATCTTCTCAAGAACCACAAGCTTGTCAAATTGATTTAAGAGCACCCTCATTTAGGATAGACTCAACTGTGTTCACACCATAGCCCCAGGTTTCGGGGATGTGTGTTCATTATTAGTATTTAATGCGTTACATGGGGAAAATGCAGCAGCTCATATGAACCATATGGCCTATATGCTCCTCTTAGTTTTTATGCCCCCGAGATTGAAGATCAGGGGGCATATTGTTTTTGTCCTGTATGTCATTCTGTAATTCTGTCTGAAACTTTAACCTTGCTAATAACTTTTGAACAGTAAATGATAGAGCTTTGATATTTCACATGAGTATTCCTTATGACAAGACCTTTCCTTGGGTACGAGCATTTTTTGACCCTGTGACCTTGACTTTGGAGTTTGACCTACTTTTTGAAAACTTAAACCTTGCTAATAACTTTTGAACAGTAAGTGATAGAGCTTTGATATTTCACATGAGTATTCCTTATGACAAAACCTTTCCGTTGGTACTAAACCTTTTGACCTTGACATTTGACCTACTTTAAAAAAAATTGACCTTGGTCATAAGTTCTAAATGGTAATATTACAGCTTTCATATTGTATATGAGCATTTAATTCTTGTGACAAGATCTTTCTACTGGTACCAAGATATTTGTCCTTGTGACCTTGGCCATCTTCGGAATTGGCCATCATCGGGGGCATTTGTGTTTCACAAACACATCTTGTTTTAGCATAAAATGGTAATATGCATGCATCATAAAATGAATGTCATTTTCACCCAGGCAAAACATGCAATAAAGAGGATCCTGCCAAACGACAGTACAAGTCCAGTTGTTGTTTATAACAATGGGGCTGTTGCATTCCTCAGTAAGATCAAGGAGGCAAGAGAAGGTCCTCTGTCTGGTAATGACAATATCGTGTTCTGTGATCTAGTGAAGATTGATTCGGATGTGTGTGTACTCTGTCTAGCACAGCAGGAGGTAAGAATTTCAGTGGAACCAAAGGAAGAAATTCTAAATTTAGAGCTCTAAATGATACATGATGAGTGTGTAGAGGACTACATGACACAAACTATTTTTAGAATCAGCTACAGCTGATGAGTCACTGGTACAAAAATGAGGAGTGGATCCAACATACTCATCAGGTAGAGATGGCTGTAAACACAGAATTTGTCAGTTGCCACACAATCTCCAGCGGAACCAGTGTTAGAATATTCATTCTATGTAAGTACACAGTAGATGATGCTGTTGCTGAACTTTAAGAAACAAAGGCAAAACAAAGAGAATGTATGTAAATCATAAATACTGTAACTTATTCACAATTGTGAGGAGATGTTTTAAACATCACATTGATTGGAATTCTGGTAAAAATGGTATCTGTCACTGTGGGCGTTAACAGAACTTTCGTAAATTTTTAACTTTTGAACTTCTTAACACTTTATAAAGCTGTTTATGAATAGTGAAGATAGTTACACAACATTTAAAATATCAATTTTTTTTAAAGGTTTGAATGGTGATTTGTTATGTCAGACTTTGTCATTCCATCAGTGTACATCACAAGTGTTGCAGACTATTTCTGGAGTTACCAAGGCAACCAGAATGGTTGCACTAAACTCTACTCATATTGTGCTAGCAGCCACTTCCAAAGACAACCAAGGTAGGTACATAGGTGAATATTGAAACAGCAGTGATTAGGTGTGACATTATCACACTCAGTCTTGTTTTACTAGGTTTTAAGGTATGTGTGGATGTGACAGGCTTGAAAGACCATCTAATTTTTTGGCTAAATTGAACAAAAGAATGTAATAAGCAAAAAATGTGATTTACTTTTCAGAAATTGTTGGAATATATGACATAAAATTTGGAGCATATGAGATTTGGAAGAATTTACCAACTCCAAGGAAATCATCTATTAAAGTACAGTAACATTAAATATATATGTGCAAAATAAAAATATAATTAAAAACATGTTGATATGTGAAGAATTAAGAAATGGACTGAAGAAAATGTTTTTGTAAATTCTAATGCTTCTTAAGTAATTGATGTATACATTTTGCCTTCAGTTGTTTGTTCTGCATGGGCACCTGTTCATGTTGTGCCACAGAACCCTGTATATGTATTCCTACTCCTGCCACCCCTCCACATTATCCAGCATTCTGGGTCATCAACGGGTCAACACCCATCTCCAAACAGAGGCCACACCTCCAGGTCCAATGTCCTGGTCCAAATCAGTAGGTTCACTTGTGAAAGAATCTACCTTACCAATTCCTTATACTGAATGAGTTTCTGTTATTTCAAAGATATTAAGATATGTGACAATATGAAAGATGGTTCAAGATTCATATCATCCTAGTGTCCTTTCATAATATGAAATGCTCATGATTTTTTATTTTTTAGAAGTCACCATCCACCAGTAGTAAGGCAAACAAGCTGTTTACAGAGTTGCATAATGTGTATTTGGTAAGTAGACGGGGCAGTGACATAATCTGACAAAGTTTTGGGGTCTAATTTATTCCTTTTCCAGCTATTCTGACATTAGGTTAAGACTTAAGAAATTAAAGATGTATGCTTCTTAGGTTGCAGAGTTTTACTGTGTTTGGCAGATTTCATTTTAACATCATAGTTTAATTCTGTACTCCTTACTGTTTGATTAAAAATTTTAAAAAAAAGTTCATTGCACTATATTATAAAATATTATCAAAAAATATATTTTTGAAAATTGATACATGTAAATGAAAAGAAAGAAGCAATGATATCAATCAAAAAGTTAAGAAAATGGGGGAAGGAGAATGGTGCAAAAAATTTATCTCTCCTTTAAAAACAATTTTAGAATAAAAATGTGTAGGCTACAGGTCCAAATATCATATAGAGGGATTTCTCTGAATGATTAAAATCTACTCAAACTTGCATTGACAGATTCACCAGTGTGTAGTGTGTGCCAAATAGAAAATGAAACAGTCAATCATTTCTTTGTAGATTCTGTTGGGTATTTAGACACTGTAAGAGGTTACATAAAATAATAGTACTTGTAAGCAATACTTTATTTGTTTGTAAATATGAAAGTGTACATTAACAAATTTAAAGAGAGGAAGATGCCTATTGTTTTTCAAGGTCAAAGGTCAAGCTCATAGTATCAGTTAATAGGAAAATCTTGTAGGCAGAATACAAACCAAACGATTGGGGCTAGGACCATCAAACTTGGTACACATACTCCTTGTGCAAAGTGGAGTATGCCTGTTTATTCTCAAGGTCAAGGTCATAGTATCACTTAGTAGTAGAAAAACCTTGTTTTCATTTTCCAAATTTTAGGATGTAATGATATTTCATGAGTTTCAAAAGGGGGGGGGGGTTGACTTTGGAAATTTTCATAGTAAGACAGACATTTTATAAATAAACTTTATTCACATATTTAAAAGTGCAAAAAAGTTCCAACTGATATAAGATAGATATTATGAAATTAGATGTTACTCAATTATGGACTATTTATTCTATGATACAGAGATTTAGTCATTTCTGATTATAACAAGTTTATATTTGCAACAGCTAAATGTTGAATTTAAAATGCAAAAAAGTCACATTCAATGCCATATGGCTCATTGATAAGCATATTGATTATCACTTTTCTCTGTAATTTTGTAATTCAATATATATATATATATATAGAGAGAGAGAGAGAGAGAGAGAGAGAGAGAGAGAGAATTTAAAAGATATGATTTGCAAAATTTTCTTGTGACTTTCATATTCAGCAACAAACATCCTTAATGTTTATGTACATGTATTATAAATTTTCAGTAGAATGACTTAACTAATTATGGAATGACTTAACTAATTATGGTTTGATTTTGAAGACCAAGACACAGAATGAATTTGAGAAGAAATTTTTAAGTATCTTGAAAAGCCATGGAAATGATCTAGAAGGGCTGATGAGTGAAACATCCACCATGGAGCAGATTGTGCGGAGGTGTGTGACCAGTGAAAAGTTCTGGCCACACAGCATTCTAGATCAACTTTTAGTACACAGACTGGTCCCTCATAGGTCAGTATCAGGTCCTAGTCATGTCAGCTCAAATACAATAATGTCAGTGTCAGCATTACATGTAAGTGTATGTATATGCTTGAGAATATCATGCATTTTAAATGTGTGTCAAAGTTTTATCTCCTTTGTGTTGAAATGGAGTATGTGCTTTCTCACTATCGATCGACTGAGAGAATTTATGGAGAATGTGCTTTCTCTATCGATCGACTGAGAGAATTTGTGGAGAATGTGCTTTCTCACTATCAATCGACTGAGAGAATTTGTGGAGAATGTGCTTTCTCACTATCGATCGACTGAGAGAATTTATGGAGAATGTGCTTTCTCACCATCGATCAACTGAGAGAATTTGTGGAGAATGTGCTTTCTCACTATTGATCGACTGAGAGTCTGGTACTTTTAAGTCTGAATATTTCTTGAAGTCTTTTTTTCTTATTCTTTTTTTAAGAGTAACATTATGTAATGAATTTAAAACCTCAATATATGCACAAATTATGCAATGTTTTAATGGACAGAAACCTCATGTATCTCAAAAATTCTGTCAAATCTTAGCAATGTACACACTTTGGTCCATACAGATTTGAATGAGTAGTACATGTATGTATTTTCCAGGTGTATTAATGATATAGCAGAGGGGCTAACTAAACATGAAGATGTGGCTCTACTTCTGCAGTGCCTCAATGCTGTCGGTGATATTCCAGAAGAATCACTCTGTGTTTTCACAAATTTCATTCTCAGGCAAGTATCTATTCATCATCAGTTAGTAAAAGAGGAAGTGAGTTAACATATTAAAGAAATGAAGTAATGTGGATTCTTTCTGTTGATTTGTTATCTAATTTACCAGCTTCAATGGCTATTTTAAAAATGTTTTGTATTGTCTTTAAATTTACAGTGCTGAAGACTCTAAAGTAATTGAGGCAGTGAAAAGAGATGGGTTCTCAGTGACCAGCAAAAGCAGCCAACCTATTTCAGAGAGCAAAGGTCACATAATGTATCCTTTGTCACTCAATAATTCTTTACTAGTATAACTAGTGGGAGAATTGGTTTCTTCTCTGGTTATGTTTTAGGTACTTGTAGTGATATAAAACTTGTGTGTAGTTTTATTTAACACAGATACTTTCTCAACTGTTCCAAGGTTGACTTTTACAAGACTTATGGCCCTTTGTATTAAAAAACTTTTTATCACTTTCTTTATGCTAATTCTTTTAGATAATGATATGAAACTGACTATGTGGTATCTTAGTGAACAACTACATGACTGTTGACCTTTAGAAGAGTTATAGCCCTTTATATCAAACTCTCTTTTTGTTGTCAAGTTGGTAGCTTATGGTTGGCCCACTTTTATGAAAATAAGACTATTGACCTTTAGTATGTAAAACTTCTATGGTACCAATTTTGATGCACCAGATGCGCATTTCGACAAATAATGTCTCTTCATTGATGCTCAAGCTGAAATTGTGGAAATTCGAAATGACAAAAAACTTGTAAGAGCTAAAAGGAAATTTAAGAGTGCCAAAAAACTGGAGCCAAATTCGTCCAAGGATCAGAGCTATGCACGAGGGAGATATCATCCTTAATTTTGAAATGAATTTCTAAATTTTATCCCAGCAATTAAATAGGCATCCGTATTTTCAAGTTAGTAACGAATACTTAGCTACTGGGCTGTAGAGACCCTCGGGGACTAACAGTCCACCAGCAGAGGCCTCGACCCAGGGGTCATAATGTAAAACTTCTACGGTACCAATTTTGATGCATAAAAAGTATAAAATTCATTTTCATCACTTTGGGATGGTGGGTTATATATTGTGTTGGAATGCCTCAGAAATGAGAATGCATAAATAAAGGAAATAGAAATATAAATTATGATTTTTAAAAAAAAAAAAAGGACTTCTGTAATTACCCAAGCAAATGGCTGAATAAGATGATGGTATATCATGTTTTCTGAAAACACTATGTTACAAAATTCTATCTTTCTTCTTTAACGAAATAGAATAAGTTCTGACCAGACATAGGTATCTTTTGACACCATCTTTATTTGAAATTATGTATTTCATTTTGAAGCAAAATTCCCCAAAACAATTATGCGTAATTTCCCATTGTTTCTAGTTCTAGCATGTGGAGGCCGTTTCAACATGGGTTTTGCTGAACCCCCCTAAATCCTAATCTTGAAAGCTAACAAAAACAGACAGTCAGTTTCTTAAATCTTTTCTTTCCACATAGTGTCTTTGTTCCCACAGCACATGGACCAGTCCAACATCATAACTTTCTTCATTTTCCTTTTTAACCCTTTACATAGCAGAATGATTATTGCATTTTCTGTAAATTTACAACATATAGTATTGCATTTTCTATATAGATGCATAAAAATGCATATCTGCCATGTAAGGGTTTAATGATCTAAAATTTTCAAAAATATTTCATTTTACAGATATTTAAAAAATAAACCATTTAGATTTTGCATCCTATCGTTGATTATTCAGAGGAACTTGCATACGAGATATCTTTAACATGCCATTTAAAACAATGATTTAACACTTTTTGGAGTACTCTTTTTAATTTCTCTAAAGTCTAGAGTACTCTCCTTAACCTCTCTAACATCTAGAGTACTCCTCTACTTAACTTCTCTAATGTCTTGAGTACTCTCCTCAACATCTCTAACATTTAGAGTACTCTCCTTAACTTTTCTAACATCTAGAGTACTCTCCTCAACATCTCTAACATTTAGAGTACTCTCCTTAACTTTTCTAACATTTAGAGTACTTTCCTCAACATCTCTAACATCTAGAGTACTCTCCTTAACTTTTCTAACATTTAGAGTACTCTCCTTAACTTTTCTAACATCTAGAGTACTCTCCTTAACTTTTCTAACATTTAGAGTACTCTCCTTAACTTTTCTAACATTTAGAGTACTCTCCTCAACATCTCTAACATCTACAGTACTCTCCTTAACTTTTCTAAGTCTAGAGTACTCTCCTTAACTTTTCTAACATCTACAGTACTCTCCTTAACTTCTCTAGTGTAGAGTACTCTCCTCAACATCTCTAACATTTAGAGTACTCTCCTTAACTTTTCTAACATTTAGAGTACTCTCCTCAACATCTCTAACATCTACAGTACTCTCCTTAACTTCTCTAAGTCTAGAGTACTCTCCTTAACTTCTCTAACATCTAGAGTACTCTCCTTAACTTTTCTAACATTTAGAGTACTCTCCTTAACTTTTCTAACATCTAGAGTACTCTCCTTAACTTTTCTAACATCTACAGTACTCTCCTTAACTTTTCTAACATTTAGAGTACTCTCCTTAACTTTTCTAACATTTAGAGTACTCTCCTCAACATCTCTAAGTCTAGAGTACTCTCCCTAACTTCTCTGAAATATATGAGTATTAAACTTCTCAAGAGTTCTTTCCTTAACACTTAGACTTTAGGGTACTTTCTTTAAGATCTCTAGATTCTAGAGTTATATCAATATTTTTATTTAGAAGAATCTAGAGTGATATCATTATTTTCTCTAGAAGAATCTATAGTAATGTCCTTAACTTTTCTGGAGGATATAAATACTCTCCATAACATTTCTAGAGTATAAAAGTACTCTCCTTAACTTCTCATTAGAAATAAGATTGTCAGGAAGTCATACAATGATACTTTCATGATCGAGTGTCTTCACAGAGTTACCTTCAACAATGTTTTGGTAAGATACAAATAATATAATGCTATTAGAATATGTTGCAAATGATGGTACTTTGATATTTCAGGATATTTAGAGTATATATCGTGATATCAAAATAACATATCTTGTAGGTATTGTTGGAGTATCTGTGTTATTTGATCAATAACCTGGACACTAAAGGCAGCTCTGCACCCGATCTCACTCAGGTACTATAAGGTGACCTAAGGCACTATGTAAATCTTCAATAATTGTGCATGCCATTTATGTAAAATAGATTTTAGAACCGGAGCATTTTTGTTCTTGTAAACTGGGAATGTGTATCATGAAATGTTATCTGTATAACTCATGTTAGCTTTTATGCTTAGTTATGTCAGTCTATTCACTTGTCATGTTTTTTAACTGCATTTCTAGAACCAATGAACCAATTTCAATGGCATGTTTTGTAAAGCATTTTTCTATTAAATCTCCTTCCATTCATACAAATGTAAGGCAATACCTTTAGAATGGAAGATAATTTAAAAATGTAAAGAGATAGTGAAAATAGGGTAAAGTCCCATATAACCACTAGATCAGACATGGAAAAGCATGTATAATTAGACCAAATTAAAATTCTCTGGTTTAAGTTCCTCTCCGACCTTGCATGATGACCCCAGACTCAAAAATAAATAATGGACTTCGACTTAGTTCAGTTTTGTTACAAAAATGTCAGCTTAAATTTAGGTCTGACATCTTTTAAATGCTTGACATTCAAACATTTGACAGACATTGATTATCGAGTACCATTTTCTTTTTTGGTTTGCTACAATGAAGTCTATAACAGATAACTATCAAATATATAGTGTTGCTGATTTATTCTTAGACTAAAGAATCAAGGACAGCATAACTGAGATGTATGTTTAGGCAATACAAATCGTGCAAATAGAAACACCTCATGTTTTTTCTTTGACAAACTATTTCGTGCTATCGAGGAAAAGAAGTGACAGAAAACTATAAATATGCAACTCACCCTGGCTAATATTTGGTACTGGGGTATTTCACTCAACACAACAATATTCATTTCATGGCCTTTAAGTGGTTTAAGTAATGGCACCCAATGCCAGAGTAAGGCAGAAACAGAGTTTGCAGAGGTGTTCAAATTTCATACTCTTTCTTAGGAACAACAAGGCTACTGTTTGTCAATTAACCATCTAGGGTACCATTAAAGCCATCTAGGGTACCATTAAAGCCAAAGTTTGACCCATGGCAGCTAGGATAAAGCCTGAATGTGGGTCATATCATATTTTGGAAAACTTTAAAACATCTTCTCAAGAATAACAAGATTGGAATTTGTTACTGGTAAATTAATGTCATCCAAAAGCATTGTAGTGTGAATTCATTTCCTGAAATCCTTCGACTAAGTTCAGGCAACAGAAGACTTCCAAATCCATCAGAATTTGGAAGTGTGCACTTTAGATTTTGAGCCATGATTAATCTACCTTAAACTATTTAGTATGAGACAATGAACCACCATGTTCATTTACATTACCAAAGCAAATTATTTTTCTGTAAATTGGCAAATGTTTCAGCTGATTATCTGTGTGAATCAAGAGACTATACTAAGGCATGGTTTTCATTTTTATACGCCCGTCTTTAGACGGGACGTATTATGGTACAGCGACGTCTGTCTGTCCATCCGTCCGTCCGTTCGGGGTTTTCTCTTTATATTGATTGATTGTATATTGCTTAACGTCTCACTCGAGAATTTTTCACTCATATGGAGACGTCACCAAGCCCGGTGAAGGGCTTCAAATTTAGGCCTATGCTTGGCGCTTACAGCCATTGAGCAGTGAGGGTTCTTTAGCGTGCAACACCTATTGTGACACGGGTCATCCGTTTTTAAGGTCATCTCCGAGGACCCGTGACATTCACATCTGATGCCGAGCGTTTGGCGATGGAACTGTCACTACCTGATTTAACAACTTAGGTTTTTCTCTTTATTGATCCATTTCGACCTTTTTTCCAGGAGTTTTGCCCCTTTATTTGGAAATAATTATTATATGGAGGGTACATAATATGTCCGCCCTACTCCTCCCACAGTTTTCAAATGAGAGCCTTCTTATTTTGTGGAGTGTTTGTATGGGTACTGAAGATGTGCATGTGGGATGGATTTTGATTTTCTACTATTTTTGAGAAAATTACAGGTTGTTGAACTTAGTCTATTTGGAAATTAATATTCTATGGAGGGTACATAATTTGTCTGCTCAACTCCTCCCACAGTTTTCAAGTGAGGACCATCTTATTTTGTGGAATGTTTGTATGGGTATTGAAGATGTGCATCTGGGGAAGGATTTTGATTTTCTTCCATGTTTGAAAAAATTACAGGTTGTTGAACTTGGTCCATTTTGAGGAAATCTCAATTTTTAAGCTAAGACCCTTTGTTCATATGAAAGTTTGTCACAGCCTCATGATGGCTGATACTACCTGAAGCAAAGCTATACAAATTATAGCACAAGAAAAACACCCCATGTAAGCATTTCACGGGCATATTATGTACCGTTTGCGGTACTCTTGTTGGTAAATAGACTACTTTTGAGGTCTTGTTTGAATCGTTGGACAATAACTGCCTAACTGGCAGTATAGTGTCCCATTTTCAATTACCATGACCTAATTGCACTGTTGTAAAACATGGCTTTCTTTCATTATACCATTGCACATTGTTTATCCTCTCTTACCCTCGATATGTGCTTAAATGTAGGATGGAATTCTTTGGTGTATATTATATGCAGTCCATGGTCTATAAGTTTCGTTTTTCAGTGAAAGTAAGGTGAACTGAGTGAGCTTTGTAGAGCCTCTGAGGTTTTGTATTGTAGATTGTGAATTTTGTCTGTGTACTGGTTGATGTAGCCCCCTGAGTTTTGTTTTTGTATTGTAGATTGTGAATTTTGTCTGTGTGCTGGTTGATGTAGCCCCCTGTTTGAGTTTTGTTTTTGTATTGTAGATTGTGAATTTTGTCTGTGTGCTGGTTGATGTAGCCCCCTGTTTGAGTTTTGTTTTTGTATTGTAGATTGTGAATTTTGTCTGTGTGCTGATTGATGTAGCCCCCTGTTTGAGTTTTGTTTTTGTATTGTAGATTGTGAATTTTGTCTGTGTGCTGTTTGATGTAGCCCCCTGTTTGAGTTTGTTTTTGTATTGTAGATTGTGAATTTTGTCTGTGTGCTGGTTGATGTAGCCCTTTGTTTGAGTTTGTTTTTGTATTGTAGATTGTGAATTTTGTCTGTGTGCTGGTTGATGTAGCCCCCTGTTTGAGTTTGTTTTTGTATTGTAGATTGTGAATTTTGTCTGTGTGCTGTTGATGTAGCCCTTTGTTTGAGTTTGTTTTTGTATTGTAGATTGTGAATTTTGTCTGTGTGCTGGTTGATGTAGCCCCCTGAGTTTTGTTTTTGTATTGTAGATTGAGAATTTTGTCTGTGTGCTGGTTGATGTAGCCCCCTGTTTGAGTTTTGTTTTTGTATTGTAGATTGTGAATTTTGTCTGTGTGCTGGTTGATGTAGCCCCCTGTTTGAGTTTGTTTTTGTATTGTAGATTGTGAATTTTGTCTGTGTGCTGGTTGATGTAGCCCTTTGTTTGAGTTTGTTTTTGTATTGTAGATTGTGAATTTTGTCTGTGTGCTGTTGATGTAGCCCTTTGTTTGAGTTTGTTTTTGTATTGTAGATTGTGAATTTTGTCTGTGTGCTGGTTGATGTAGCCCTTTGTTTGAGTTTGATTTTGTATTGTAGATTGTGAATTTTGTCTGTGTGCTGGTTGATGTAGCCCTTTGTTTGAGTTTGTTTTTGTATTGTAGATTGTGAATTTTGTCTGTGTGCTGTTGATGTAGCCCTTTGTTTGAGTTTTGTTTTTGTATTGTAGATTGTGAATTTTGTCTGTGTGCTGTTGATGTAGCCCTTTGTTTGAGTTTGTTTTTGTATTGTAGATTGTGAATTTTGTCTGTGTGCTGGTTGATGTAGCCCTTTGTTTGAGTTTGTTTTTGTATTGTAGATTGTGAATTTTGTCTGTGTGCTGGTTGATGTAGCCCTTTGTTTGAGTTTGTTTTTGTATTGTAGATTGTGAATTTTGTCTGTGTGCTGGTTGATGTAGCCCTTTGTTTGAGTTTGTTTTTGTATTGTAGATTGTGAATTTTGTCTGTGTGCTGTTGATGTAGCCCTTTGTTTGAGTTTGTTTTTGTATTGTAGATTGTGAATTTTGTCTGTGTACTGGTTGATGTAGCCCTTTGTTTGAGTTTGTTTTTGTATTGTAGATTGTGAATTTTGTCTGTGTGCTGGTTGATGCCCACTACCAGCAGCTTGTTATCTCCCCTGACTCCCATGATGTGTTGATCAATCTTCACAGGGCTATGGAAACCCAGGTAAATATCATGTGGTTAATGAGGAGGGAATGCCAAGGTCACTGTATTATATATGTAACTTAGCAAATTTTAATTGTACAGGTCTTTTCTGTTATACTTTGCATACAAGCTGTATAAAAAACAATTTAATGACAGCCTTTTTGGTCCTTGTAAAGCATGAGGATTTTAAAGAAAACCTAGATCTGATTTTATTTCATGCCTACTACAATTTCACAAATTTTTTCTGCAATATTTATGGTAATTTGGAGTGCCTGATATAAAAATTGATGCCACTTTTCAATTTCATGCAAATGTGCATTTAAAATACCTTTTTAATGCAATGTTTTGTTGTTTGCCGTTTAAGTGGCCAATACATTTAGGTTTATGGCAGTTAAATGAGCATTGACAAAATGCAAAACTTTCACTGTGATATCATAGTAGAATTATGCCTTGAGATTAATGTCAAATTTATGGCATAGATATGAAGTTTGTCAAAGTATAAAAAATGGTGGGATTCTGAATCTTTGGTCATTTATATCAAATTAAGAATAGCAAATAGATTGCTTTGGAATTTTTGTACTTGATTTTGAAAAAGCACAACTGTCATGGTTGGAAGTGTTAATATTGTTTTTTCCTTGTACAAATTATTTAAGTTCATTTTGAAAGTACATTCAATGGTAAAATACTTCCTCTGTTTTTGCAGCCACAAGGAAGGTTTTAGATTAACAATGCTCAGTGAATATTTAAAGCTACAGTATTGTATTTGTGCCATTGTTCATTACTTTAATATATCTTTTAATTCTTTATCTTGTATTATTTTTAGCGGGAATACTTTGCAGAGTTTCTGACGTTGGATGTTCTGCTAACTCAGCTAAAGAGGCAGTTTGCCATTCCACGCCCACGGGCCATAGGGAAATACTGCATAGAAGTTCTGCATGTTTATTAAATGATATAATAAAACATTCAAATGATTACATTGCACAGTATTATTGTTCATTTTAAAATGAATTGCATTTCTCATAAAAGTTGACATGAAGTGTGTGTGTAGATAGAGTGAGAGAGACAGAGTTATCTCTCTTTGTATCAACTCTGTGGTAGCTACATTACAAGATGAAATGTAATAATATCAATATTAATGAATCTGACAGTATAACTGATGACTTTAGATTTGATATAGCAGTTCATTGGTGACTGAAGCCAAAATTTGCTACCTCATAGCTGTCAAACATGTTATACATTGAAATGTTCCAGTTATGTTGCAAGGCCCAGTTTGCCCGTAGCTACATGTACATGCAAACGAAGCTGCATAATATATACAGACTAAGCAGAAATGTAAACTAAAAGAATTTTTTGAAGTTGCTGTACATTTGAGTTTGAGTACTGCTGATATTCTAGCTAATGTTTGTGCCCTCCCCTCCAAGTATAATCATATTGAACAGTCTTCCAATTACCCTTAAAGTAACTCCAATGGATTCTTTCTCTCTCTCTCTCTCTCAAGAAATGATTACAGATTAAATCATCATAGAGTGGAACCACTACTACACCCCCCACCACCCCCCCCCCCCCACCCCCCCACAATTTTTGTACCATTTATTGCAGTATGTCTCCCCTTCCCAGAAGTGGGACATATTGTTATAGTGTGAATTCTTCGTCTTCCAGTTCTCATACAAAGTTTTTTCTGAGCCTTAACTTTTTGGTTTTTTGACATGGACTTTTGATATTGGGTATGTGGATATATCATGATGAGACAGTGTGTCACATGCCATTTTTGATGGCCTTGACCTTTTACATAGAGGTCAAATAATAGAATTTTAAAGCATTTTTTGGGGTTCAGACTATAACTTTTTTGTCTTTTGACATAGGCCTTTGATATATATATGGCAGGGGCGGATCCAGGAATTGCGATTTAGGGGGATGCCACTTTATGAGGCAGCAGGACCCTGGTGGGGGTCCAGGGGGGCGGAGCCCCCGGAAGCTCCTGGATTTTACAGATTTTATGGGGCTTAAAATATTTCTCCTATTTAGTCATTTGTACTATTTTCTATCATTTTAATAAGGTGAAATTAATAAAATGACCCAAAATTTTAAAGGGTTTTTGGAAAAAATTAAGTTCTCCCAATAAAGTAATTCAAGAAATCAAAAGATTTTGTCATTTATTTCTCCGGGAGTGGAAGAAAGTATTGCTTTTTTTATCGTTTAGTACATTTTCCGAAACAAGATACCGCGATTTACCTTAAATTTGAAAATTTTAGGAAGGGGGGGCCCCCCCCCCTCTAAATCCGCCACTGTATGGTATGTGGGTATACCATAATAAAACAGTGTGTCTCGTGTCTTTTTTTATGATCTTGAACGTTTATAATAGAATTTTGGGGGCTTTTTTTTAGTCTGGGCCATTAACTTTTTTTTTGTCTTTGACATAGGCATTTGATTTTATTATGTAAGTTTAATTTACTACCATATGTTCTCAACACTGTTCCCTGGTTGAAGCACATATACATATAGGTGTGACTGTCATCAGTTTTAGCGTGCTAAAACAATTCTTCCTAGTTGTTATTGTAGTCTTGTACAAAAATGTAATCTTAGTTTAAAAAAAAAGGGGAGTGGGTGGGTGATTTTTAATCGTTTCGGCGTGATATACAGAGTTTGAAAAAAATCAGATTCACCTTGACCAGTAATAATGTGGGAACTGTTTTTCGTTAGGTCGTCTTGTATAGTGTCATTGGCCGCTAGCAACGGAGATACCATATCGCCATGAAAATAAACTACGAGGTAATCAAAATAGATCATTAACACATCGCTTAATCTCTGCGGCGTGGAGAATTCAAATTATTTGTCTTCCTAATACCAGGTATAACGCAAACGAGTTGAGGGGATAACGATTGGTACAATTAAGCTGTTAATAACAGCATTATTGACAAAGTGGGACACTTGCTACATAATAAATAAACATTTATGATTTACAACGGACAAAACCATTGTAAACAAAACATATTTCACACTCGTGTGTCAGCTGTGAATTTGGTTTTTCCCTTCACACTCTCGCGAGGCGGCGCATTTCACTTTAGAATTACACACTGGGATGTGCGCGACGATTTGACCATGCTTGGATAAACTCGAAAAAAAAAAAGGTTATGTTATGAATGGATTTACTACACAGGTAAACGTGGCCTAGAATTAGCAGTGTTTCTGCAATGGATTAATTCTAACATTGTGGATTTTCCCCCCCTCATCTGTAAATGAGAGATTCTGTGCAAACATGGAACAACAGGACTCAGGTGAGTGTGATAATTTACTGCGGGTCGGGATTTTCCGGGTAGCTGTCGTTGACACGGGTTTGTATAGGCACCTGTCCTCTCAGTGATTGACAGATTGGTTGTACACATGGAAATTGAAATGGTCAACGAAAAAAATCACTGTTCGTTTCCTTTGAAATTTCAAAAGATTTTCATAAAATTGTCCTGATTGATGTAAATTGTAATGTTGGTTATTCAAAATACCCAGCGTAAAAGTGAAATCTCAAGTTTACAAACGATTATGTATTTACGGTTAATTACACATTGAAATTCTATATGTTACAATACACACGGTTATTGCTAGTATCGTGAAGGCAAGGGAACCCAACTATTTCAATCTCGGAGAGAGAGAGAGTTTGATCAATATTTTGATGAATTTTTTGGTTTAAACATATTTTGTCTCATTTTTATATGACTTTGCTGTGAAATGTGTAAGGGGACAGGCTTCATTTAGATGTGAATTAGCAGTGTATAATCACTCAGTAAAACATGACATATCACAAAATCAATAGATAGCTCTTAAAACAAGAGTGATAGGTAGCTTAGCATAGTCAAGATGACTAGGGCCAGTAGGGGCTTCGTTAAACTTCTTTTACTGTATATATGACAGACACTGAAGACATAAATTTTTTTATTTTACTGTATATGACATACTGAAGTCATCATTTTTTTTTTATTTTACTGTAGAGGCAGAGTTGTGGCCAGAGTTGTCCTCATCAGAACTAATCCAAAATGCCATCTTGTTCTACAGCCAAGGTCCACTAAATGGACACCTCACAGGTCAGTCTTCTCAAGGGAAGAAGCTTTGCTTTTAGAAAATTTAAATATCTCTGTAGGATTAGGTTAACTATGAAGATTTTTCCCACATACATGTATATACATCTGGTGCACTCCCTGCAATGACACATTTTGAAATTGACTACAGATTGTACAATATGATGCATGAAATGCATGTACTGTGCAAATTGCTGTCATAGCAACATGTATGTCCTCTGAAACCAATGAAGTGCTTGGAGAATTCTAGTCCACACTAGTAATACTAGTACTGGTGTAACTGAATAATTAAAAGCATTTGAAAGAAATTTGGTTTCAGCGCTTTTTGATAGAACTTCTCAAATTTCGTATTGCGTGCAGTACTTAAATCACTTGTTCAAAGCGAACATAACATTTATAAAAAATTATATTTAATGTCAGTATGAATTTTTGTAAGTGTCTTGCTGACATAATTTCTGAATGATTTGCATGCAGCCTTTGTAGACTGGTCTGAATGTGCAATCTGTGTGGTAAATTTATATATTGTACATTTTGATAGTGACAGCTGTTGCCATGAATACATGTATGTTTTGGTGTTCTTGTACCTGTCTTACCAGGTGCCTGCTTCATTTTGAAAATACATTGAAGAAAGTACTCCGAGTGGTTGATGACCTTGCATAATCGTAAATAATCAAATAACCATTTCAATGGATTGATTATTTTTGGATTTTAATCATACATTAATGTGTTAGACAAGTTAGATAAGAAAAATAATTGGAAGATTTACAAAAGTTCAAGTTTTTTCCCCCCATTCCTGCATGCCTTACAGCATATAGGGATTAACAATGCATATGTTCTGAGAGTAAGCATATAGAATAGAATATGATTTATTTCCAAATTAGGGCCCTCTCGGGCATACAGCATACATGATTGTTAATGTTTCAATGTGCAATATTTATATATAAAAAAAATATATATATAACATTTGAATTGATAATTGTTTTCCTAACTTACAATATACTTTTATAATTTGAACACTTGAAAAGTTTTTTACCAACTTCTAATTTTCCACACACTAAGTATTAGTTTTTTTTCTTGATAATATTCTGAGTACATACTATCACATAACATATAAGAAATATAAGTAAATGCTTTAAGATAATACATTTATTGTTGAGATTCAGTTGGTTTTTAAAACGTTCCTCTTTTACAGAAATGAATTATTAATTAACTTGCTTTACATACACACACTGGTACATAGGACAAATATTTTGTATGAAATTCACATGGAACAAGGATGTTACGAGAATAAAATAAAACACTAGTGCAAGTTGCAATGGGGATGTAATGGTGAACTTCCTTGAAAGAGAACCTCAGGATATACAACCTGTTACGGGACTTTGTGTGTTTACAAGGTGTGCAGGCCTGTCTGTCATGTTCAGTTTGCAAAGTGAACAAGTTTTCCATCACCTCCAGTGGTTAATGTTAGGGCAGTCACCCTTCAATCACAATTTAAAGCTGTCATGAAGAAATGTTTCTAATAAAGCACCTTTTAGCTCACCTGAGCCATAGATTCAATCGTGTAAGCTTTTCTGGTAAAATCTTTAATAAAATATGTGTGCACATATGTTTATCTACAATTTGGAACATTTTCAGCTTTTTATCTGAAACTAAAGTACCAATTTCATCATCTTTGAGAGTAGGTGAATTAAAATATGAATTCCGTGGTCCCTGCCTCTTTTAGATTTTGGGGATGTCCTTTCCAGTGTAGAGAATGAATTTTTGGGTTGTCTGTGTTATAGTGGTATACAGATATAATGGAAGCATGGGATGATTTGTATAATCAGTAAAGAATATAACAAGATTGAGACCACAGGGAGGGGTTAATGTTTGAAATGCATGAACTGGCTGGCGTACGTAAAGCAGACTTTTGATGATACCCAGAATTTATAGGTGTGCACATGACTGATCATATCTATTAACTTTGTCTGTCAAATTTTGTCATGTTATGAATTTGATAATGTGAAAAAGCAATAGACAGTGACAATACAGATTGTGTTTAACTCAAAAATATGCAGTGAACGCTGAACACCACCAAAGTCAATACGCTGGTTTCGAGTTATATCCAAGTTCTTTCCCTTTGGGGAACTCTCATTCCTAGTAAGGCACGAGGCAATTTATTTACACGCGGGAGTGGGACATATTCATCACTGCATAAGTGAATGTGATCAGTAAGTTTCTCATATGAAGTTTGATCACCGACTTCGACTGATACACAAACTAAGTAATTGATAAGTATTCAGGGAGTAATTAAATACATCGAATTCTTATTATGTCACGTTATTTCGTTGTTCAAATGTATCATATCTAGGATATCACTTGCAAACGTGACATTGTTTTTTTATGTTTCATCTTTAGTCAAACATTTCATTCAATAGTATTTTTGTATTTTCTACATTTACATATTTAAACAGAAGCCTTTTTTAATACATTTTATCGTCTTCCTCACTGACTGTAGGTCCACTCCGCCTCACTTAGGCATTCAAAGTTCTACTAAATGCACCTTCTACACAGAAGAGCTCTTATCTCGAAACTGGCATGTTAGCCAAGGATGGTGTCATTTGTAGGAAATTTGTTTTGTAATGGCTATACTTTTCCAACATGAGGTTCTGTCTCAGTGAATATAAAACAAGTATTGAAATTCCTGCCTGGCTCATCACAAATCAATAGACACTTGTACCTGTGAAAAGCATCATCTGTTTAATACTGTCCAGTTATGGGCCTAACTTAGTCTGAGGCCACAACAGAGGGCCAGATTTAAAGTCCACGAGAGTTTTATAAGAAGCAAGATGACTCGATCAGGTGAGCACTGTGGCCAATGAGCTTGTTGGGTTGGATTTTTAAAAAAAAAAAATCAATATTTTTTTTTCAATCTTTATGACTCTGTGAATGGATAATCAAATGGTATCTTGGTAACAAGTACAATTCAGAATTCAAAGCAATAATTTGTCTTTTACAAAATCTTTGCAAGTTACAATGATCTGGGAACAAATCTGGTATCCCAATCTAGCACTAATTAAAGTTGATGATGTTCTCTGTTGGCCAGAGTGATTAACTGTAGTTTTATGGTATTTTTGACAGATCTATTATTTGAAGAACTATAGAAATTTTAAACCCTGGGATTGTAAGGACCCAGTTTTTGAATAAGACTCTTTGATCAACCCAAAGCATTTGAAGAAGATAGACCCAGATTGCTATTAATAGATTTGGGTTGAGTAGATAATTTTATTTAGCATTTCTCTTTAGTTAAAGCAACAATAATGAGAATGGGGGCCCTAGATGACCTATGGCTGTGTACAGTGATTTTTTTTTAATGACTCAGTTTTAGCACTTTATCAGTATATGTGAAATTATTTGTCCAATGTTGACATAGGTTGTGTTGACTTTATAGGATATGATATTATCTGTCCGCTGTTGACACTAGATTGTGTTGACTGTCTAGGATATGTCTGATGATCTGTTGCAGCTAGGGTACTTCAGATTGCCATGAAGAGCACCTGTTGTCACATTGTCATAGCTTCTATAGCCATTTTCATTGTGCAAATTTTCTTAATAAAACTTTGATACAAAAATCAATTTTGAGATGGTGATGGATGCAAATAGACTTGGCAGTCTCCTGATAGCTAGTCACTAGATAATCTACCAATGAGCCACTATAGCTAGTCACTAGATAATCTACTAATGAACCACTATCTCAGTCTACTGTGATTATACTACAGAGCTGTTTTAATTTAAATGAAAAAGTGAAGATAGTGAAAATGATCAAATCTCATAAATCCTATAAAGAAAACAAAATTGAGAGAAGGGCAAGCACGGACCCCTGGACAAACCAGAGGTGGGATAAGCTGCTTAGCAGGAGTAAGCATACCCTGTTGATCGGTTATACTTGCCTTGAGTCTATGTCTGGATAAGGTAAACATGGATAAGGTAAACAGAGTAATCCATAGTAAAAAATGGACTAACAATTGCTCTGGAGCATGTCAGACAGCATTCGACCTAATGTCAGTGAACAAAGCTCACTACCGAGCTTGCTCTAATGATTACACATGTGAGTCGCATGATTTGCTCTTCATAACCTTTAGAATGCTGTTTTTGTTTCATGACTACAGAATTTAAAAAAGCTTTTTAATGTAGAAAATATTGGGTATTAACTTAAAGTTCATTTTTAGTCAGAAATATAACTGTCATATTTTTGTAGGGGAGAGGGCTAGAGATGTCTTCCTTCACTCCAGACTGCCTCTGACAGTTCTCAGCAAAATATGGTAAGTATGATATAGATGTAGAATGACACCCACGATCAGGCCTGTGGGACAGCATATACAAGTAGGGACTGTACTTGTGTTTGATTGCCACAGACCAGAGGATACAATTGATATTAAAGTTTTGGTCACCTGTTTACCCATAGTGCTATAGGGCAAATTGGATACAGCAATTAGATTATTTTTCATTTGGTTGAAAGTAGCTGTAGATGACAATGAAAATCCTTTTCAGTGTGTCAATGAGAGATCCTCTCATCAAAGAATGTGAGAGGATGACCTCAGATTTAGAACTAAAATTACCATGCAGTCTTTTTCTCTATTGGTAATTGGAGATCATGTATTTGTTAATTTTGGTACTCTGGAAATGTCTACCATTTTGGAGGAGGATGAAAATTCATCAAAATCATTTAAAGCGCCAAAATTTTCATTTGAACCATAATTGAGTTAAATAAGAATTCACCAAAAAATAACATGTCAGACTATGCCTAGTATACCCCATGCCAAAATTTGACAATGTTTGGTGTGTTCAAACCGAATCGGAGAATGTGAATACATTAGAAAATTTGACAATGTTTGGTGCGTTCAAATCGAATCAGATAATGTGAATAAACTAGTAGTTACTAGTAGCACACATGGCATTTCAAGTAAGAATTTTATACCAGTGTGATAAAAAAAAAGTCAAGGAAGTGATCCCAATGCTTAAAGTTGAACAAGTTTACTTGGGGAAGTAAAATTTTTGAGATCTTTAATCAACCTTTAGTCCCAGTTGACAATCGTGTACAGCAGATGGCATGATATCAACACAACTATTTATTGTACATTGTCTGATAGCTGTGTGAACAGTAGATATTCTTCTGGTCTCAGGCTTCTTTGGTTGCTAGATATATGTCATTTAATTCACATCAAATTCATATGATCATTTTTTTCTTAATTTTAAGTAAGAGTATTCCAGGGTGATTCAACACCTTTTTTCTCCAAATTACCTATATCCAACATATTTTATAGTTTCTGTGCCCTCTGCATAACAGGGCAAATATATAAAGGGATTTCTTTCCAGTTGGTTGGAAGCCTCATCTTGAGACACCATCTTACGGTACAAATATATTTGTAATCTGAAGCTACATATTTTCAAGATTTCGAGATTTTTTTTAATTTCACCTTTTTCCTGATCACTTTTGACCACATTTCCAACCAATACCAGCCTGTCTCAAGAAAAAAAGAAGATTCTGTGACAGGCAGTCAGAGTGAGTCAAGTTATGTCATTCACAGTTTGTGAATCATAATGTCTTAAGAATTCTATGTAAAATGAATAATAATAAGTTTAGAAGAGGTAATTAAACCTGGAGACTGTAGGAGGTCTTCATTGTAGTCTAATTACCTTTCCTTGCAATGTTGTGTTAGGATTTGTCATCATATTTTTTATTCCGATTAAGAAAGTGAAGGTTTTTTTCCCTTCAGCATCTCCTTTCAGCCATATTTGAATACAAATGTAAAGTGTGTCTTTTATGCGAGGTATTTTTATTATTATTTTTTTTGAGGGGGGGGGGGGGGGAGATACTGCATCAATCAGATATGAAAAGAGTATGTATTATATCTTGTAGCAGAATGTGTATATATTTGTTATTACCCAAATAGCAGTGATAACCTAACACTTGTATCCCAGTAAAACCTGTATCAACACTTGTAATGTGTCATCATATGCTACAAATCCAACACTCAGTACTGACTATATGTTTAGTAACAATCTGTCATGAATGGTGTATGATTGATAGAGAATATATCACTAATTTCAACATGACCCCAGCTATATAAGTGTATATATTACAGATCTAATCTTTAATTATAATACCAAGCTCTCGGCAAAGGGCAAAGGAACAGTCGGTGTTTCAAGCTAGTCTGGTGCGGCCAGATTTAATTCAGTGATCTCATAATCTTCCACTTGTAGAGTGATCACACCGCTAACTGAATGGGGAGGAGATATATACATCCAAATTGTATCTCATCTTATATATACCAGTCATATATATCTACAATTTAAACATATGGCTTAGTTGTCCACAAATTGCAGTTTTTTTCTTCATCAAATACATCACAATATTTTCATTTCCAATGTGTTTGCCTTTGATACAAAGAAATTTGTAAAGGAAAATTATAATGATAGACATTTCCTCTCAATTGCTCAACAGCAATGGGTGTATGAATACAGAAGAATTGGCTAAATATAGTACATCTATTTTTGATGGCTGGGAATTCTCAGACATGAAAGAACAATGTACATGTAAATATAGTGTATAAGAAATAATTTTCATTTTTGAGAATATATGAGGGTATGAACTGAAATGATACTTTTCATGAAGCAGTAATGTATGTACGTGATTTGTGAAGCATCGCAGTTCATACCCTCATGTATTTTTGAAAAATTTAATATATTTCTTAAATGAATGCTCAAAAGTTACATTATGATGTTAAAATCATACCGTGTGACATATGGTATTGTGTATATTAGGGCCTACACATATTTAGGTTGATTGTACACATGCCATAATACACTCTATTAATTGCTCAAACTTTCTCTCTAGGAATAAAATTTCATTAGAAATACCAGCAATCATTTTCTGAATGGGGTATGGTACATTTGTGAAGACACCATTTACTGTTTGAGACAATTTTATATGTGTTGCTCTCACACTAGAATTTTAAGGATAACTTTCAAAAGCATTTGGACATTTTATTTCATTATTCATGCAAATATGTGCTGAATCTAAGATTATATAGATGAGGTAACTTCTGTTAAAACAGCATTGTGGATTCTTTTGCTGCTTTTGTATTTCCATGTCAAATTTGTAAATTTTGATATTATCAGGTTTGGAAGTTTTAACAGTATTAAAACTGTTACCACAAGGAAATACTTAATGAATAATTCATGTTACAGGACTATTTGTACACATGTTTGGAAACATCTTGTGAAAGATCTAAGATCACTTCTTATCTGATTTGGTCTTAATTTTGACTGTATAAGTTTAAGCTATACATAAATAATAGTTCAGTGTTTGTGTGAATTTGTTAATGAATGGGTGTATAAAACTTTAAATTAATGATAATTTTAGTAATGAATCATGGATTAAAAATAAATAAATCGTATAATGAGGTTACACACATGCATTTTCTCCATGCTTAGTGTATATACTGGACAAAACTCGCTATTTTTCGAAGCTATATTTGGTTACAGAAAGTGTTTGTATTATGCGGTGACCAGGATGAAATTGAGACATCTTTATGCTGCAAAAATGAGAAATTAGTCTTGGGTCATATATACATGACGCCTATGATTTTGAAGTGTAGAATGTCAGAAAGGTGTACATTTATGTCAATTTTCAGGG